>NW_007250805.1:70464-89350 GCF_000164805.1 Carlito syrichta | reverse complement strand
TGCTATTGTGAGCAATGCTGCAATAAACATACGTGTGCAGGTATCTTTTTTATAGAGTGACCTGAGTTCTTCTGGGTATATTCCCAGTAGGAGGATTGATTTTAGCTCAGAGTAAGCCAAACAGGATCCTGTGACCTAGCAGTGGTGGGGACTGCTTGCATGAGAAGTCCTTGGCCTGGCGATTGGAGTACTGGGTCTTGAGCAAGGGAGGGATCCCCGCAGCCGTAACAGCGTAGCTTGGGCTTCAGCTGCAGGCACTGGAATTGGGCTCCCATCTTCATGGGACTGGGGAGGAAGAGATTTGCTTGAGAGGCATGGTTTTGGCCTGGGCAGTGAGCTTTATGGCCTGGGGTAGCCTTGCAGACTGAAGACAAATTGCGTGTGGCTTTACTGAGTGTCCCAATGCGCTCCCTTGAATAGGATGGGGAAATGCGCACTGCTGGGTCTTGAGAGGGAGAGGGAAGCGGATCCTATCCTGTTTGCCTGGCCGAGGCGCCGGGGCCGTTTCTCTCCTGTCAGGCTGCGACCTTGGCGCAGCAGCGGTTGCTCTGCTGCTCACCGGGGCGTATCTCCAGGACCTGGTGACTGCCCCCTGACCTACGTCAGGCCTGGCGTTTGAGCCCACCATTGGAGAGCCTGAGTGCAGGTTTTCCTGATTCAGCTCTGCCCAGTTTTATGCCTGAATTCGGGACCCAGACCGTGGGGCATTACACAGTCCAGACGATCGCCTGGGACACCAGGGTACTTCTGGTTAACAAAGATCAAGCATAAAGCCAGGCGTGGTAGCGCGCGCCTGTAGTTCCAGCTACTTCGAAGGCTGAGGCGGAAGGATCGCCGGAGCCCAGCAGGTCGAGGCGCTGCGGTGGCCGGGAGCGGCCACTGCACTCCAGTCTGGGCGACGGAGTGAGACTCCAACTCAAAAAAAAAAAAAGATCAAGCATAAGCACTATTAATACCACTACAGCCGGCTCTTACTTGCAAGCGCCACCTACTGGCCTGGAGGTTGACCTGAACAGACCAATAAAAAAATCGGACGCAAGTGCACCTCTCTTGAACAAGATAAACTTCTTGTCATCTTCCACCGCTATTGCTCACACCATGGTGACTACTCAGGAGGTCATGAGCCTGTTCGTTCACCCAGTCCACAGCTACTACAACTGGCGTTTGAGAACGCCACCACATTAAGGTTGTTTATAACCAAGGAGATCATACAGAATCGTCACCCCTGACAAACTCAGTTCAACCTTGCTTGAATACAACATAGTGACATCCTGAAGGTAAAAAAAGTCCTGCCCCAATGAAAGTAAATTCTAAAATAAGAAGTGACTGTTTTTCCATATGTGGAGGAATCAATGTAATACAGGAAGTATGAAAAAGCAAGGTCTCTACAAAGAAAACTATAAAACACTGATCAAATAAATTGTAGATGAAACAAAACAATAGGAAAACATTTCAGCCCGGCGTGGTGGCTCACCCCTATAATCCCAGCACTTTGGGAGGCTGAGGTGAGAAGATTGTCTGAACTCACAGATTCGAGACAAGCTCGGGCAACTTGGCAAGACCTCATCTATACAATTAAAAAAAAATTAGCCGGGCATGGTGGCACATGCCTGTAGTTCCAGCTACTTGTAAGGCTGAGGAGGAAGGATCGCCTGAACCCAGGAGGTCGAAGTTGCAGTGACCATGAGCGTGCCATTGCACTCCAGTCTGGGTGACACAGTGAGACTCCAACTCAAAAAATAAAAATAAAAATACATAAATAAAAATAAACCTCTTAATTAAAAAAAAAGAAAAACATTCCATGCTGTTGGATCATAAGAATTACTATTGACCAATATTGTTTACAATGACCATATTGCCCTATCTACAGATCAATGCAGTCAAAATACCCATGCCATTCTTCACATAATTAGAAAAAACAATCCTGAAAGTCATGTGGAACCAAAAAAAGTCAAATAGCCAAAGCAATCATAAACAAAAAGAACAAAGCTGGAGGCATTATGTTACCTAACCTCAATTTATACTACAAGTGTCTAGTAACCAAAACAGCATTGTACTGGTATAAAATAGACACATACATAGAGAACCCAGGAATAAAATCAGATGTCTACAGTCAGCTGATTATTGACAAAGTCAACAAAACATACACTGGGGAAAGGACACCCTTTTCAATAAATGGTGCTGGGAAAATTGGATTGCCATTTGCAGAAGAATGAAACTGCCCTCGTCTCTCACAATGTACAAAAATCAATTCAAGATGGATCAAAGATTTAAATGTAAGACCTAAGCCAATAGAAATACTAGAAGGAAACCTAGGGAAAGTTCTTCTGAACATGGTCTAGGCAAGGAATTAATGACTAAGATCTTAAATGTACAAATAAAAAAGCAAAGTGACAATTAAGATTTAAGTCAACTGAAAAGCTTCTACACAGCAAAAGAAATAACCAGTAGAGTAAATAGACAACCTGCAGAATGGGATAAAATATTTGCAACCTATGCCATCTGACAGGGTACCAATATCTAGAATTTACAAAGAACTCAAACAACTGAACGGCAACCAAATAAAGCGAAATAAATGCATTAAAAAGTGGGCAAAGAAGCCAGGCTCGGTGGCTCAGCCTGTAATCCCACGTCTTTGGGAGGCTGAGGTGAGTGGATTATCTGAGCTCATGGGTTCAAGACCCGCCTAGGCAGGCGAGACCTCATCTCTACAATAAATCAAAAAAATTAGCCGGGCGTGGTAGCATGTGCTTAGTTCCAGCTACTTGGAAGGCTGAGGCGGAAGGATCACCGGTCGAGGCTGCGGTGACCGGGAGCGGCCACTGCACTCCAGTCTGGGTGACAGAGTGAGACTCCAATTCAAAAAAAAAAAAAAAAGTGAGCAAAGGACATCAATAGGCAGTTTTCAAAAGAAGATGTTCAAATAGCCAACAGTTATATGAAAACAATACTCATTATCACTAATCATCAGATAAATACTAATTAAAACTACAATGAGATACCATCTTATACCAGTCAGAATTACTAATATTAAAAACTAAAAAAAGAGCAAAACAGATGTTGGTGAAGATGCAAAGTAAATGGAATGCTTATACACTGCTGATGGAAATGTAAATTAGTACAACCTCTATGCAAATCTGTATGGAGATTTCTTTTTGTTTTTTTGAGTTGGAGTCTCACTTTGTTGCTCAGGTTGGAGTGCAGTGGCATGCTCATGGCCACTCCAATTTCAGCCTGCTGGGTTCTGGTGATCCTTCCGTCTCAGCCTTCCAAGTAACTGGAACTACAGGCACACGGTACCATGCCTGGCTATTTTTTTTTTATTGTAGAAATGAGGTCTCGCCAAGTTTCCCAGACTGGTCTCAAACCCGTGGTCTCAGGCAATCCTCTCACCTCGGCCTCCCGAAGTGCTGGGATTACAAGCTAAGCCATCAACCCGGCCCAGGAGATTTCTTAAAGAACTAAAAATAGAACTACCATTCAATCCAGCAATCCCACTACTGGGTATCTACCCAAGGAAAAGAAATCATTATGTCAAAAGATACCTGCCATATGTGTATTGCAGTACTATTCACAAAAAGAAAGACATGGAATCAATCGAAGTATCTATCAACAGTGGAGTGGTTAAGGAAAATATGGCACATGCAATATACCATGGAATACTACACAGTCATAAAAAAGAATGAGATTATATCTGTTGCAGCAACATGAATTGAACACAAAGGTCATTGTCCTAAGTGAAACTCAGAATCAGAAAGTCAAACACAGCATGTTCTCACTTATAAGTGGGAGCTAAATTATACATATATATACACATACATATATGTATATATATATGTACACACACAGAGAGACATTGTAGGATAAACATAAGATGTATTACCCACTCCTCCTCCCCTGTTGATAACTGTTTTTTGACTTGGAGAATGGCTGTTGACCAAGCTCGTGTGTGCCCAATCGAAATGTCCTTAAAGATAAACACATCTGTGAACTCAAGGCAGTTTCAGAGAATAACTACTTTGTTTCTGCTTCTTGGCACATAATACTCTTGCTGTTTCTTGCCCTTCCCCACAATGGGGGTATATGATCTCTCCCCATGTCTATCAGGGTGTAGGAAGCTTTATACTGAGCAGGCACCATTGGTTTCCTCTTGTAAATATTGATAATGCACTCATATCTTTATCAACCTGTCCTCTGGGTGATTTTTTGAAATAGGTGAACATTATGTGAGCACCCTGCCTTATTTGGAGCTGCTGCAATACAGACATACAGTGTAGAATAATAGACATTGGAGAACTCATAAGGGTGGGAACATGGGAAGGAGGGGTGAGATTAAAAATTACTTAATGGGTATAACATACATTATTCGGGTGATGGTTACGCTAAAAGCCCAGACTTTGTCACTGTGCAATATATCCATGTAACAAAACTGCAGTTATACTCCTTAAATTTATACAAATTTTAAAAAAATTATCTTTATTGAAGTATGTCTCAGTCTGTTTGGGGTGCTATAGCAAAAGACCTCAGCCTGGGTAATTTAAAAATAATAGAAATGTAGTTCTCACATTTCTGGAGGCTGGGAAGTCCAAGACCAGGTTGCCTGCTGATTTAGTGTCTGGTAAAGGATTGCTGTCTTCTTCACAGATATCGCCTTGTTGCTGTGTCTTCCCATAGCGAAAGAGCAAAAAAGGAGTGAACTTGCTCCCTCAAGGTTTTTTATAAGGACACTAATTCCATCCATAAGGGAAAATCCCTCATGGCCTAATTACCTCCCAATGACCCCACGTCTTAATACTATTGCAATGGGGATTAAGTTTCAAGATAAAATTTAGAGGGGCACAGACAGACATTCAAAGTAGATGGCAAAGTATAATTGATGCACTATTGTCTTAGTTGATTTGGGCTGCTATAACAAAATGTCATAAACTGGATTGCTCATAAGCAGCAGAAATTTATTTTTAATGATTCTGGAGGCTGGAAAGTCTAAGATCAAGGCTCTGACAGATTCAGTGTCTGATGAGAGCCTATTTCAAATCAATTATTCTTTCTCACTGTGTTCTATGTGGTGGAAGGGATGAAGTGTCTCTTTCAGACTTCTTAGATAAAGACACCAATCCCATTTATGAGGGGTCATTCCTCATGACCTGATCAGCTCCCAAAGGTCTCACCTCTTAGTACCATCACCTTGGGAGTTAGGATTTTAACATATGAATTGTAGGGGGACATAACATTCAGGCTATAGCAATTATTAACTGTACATATTTAATGGGTACAGTTTGATAAATTTGATCATAAGTACTCAGCAATGAAATAACTGTCACAATAGAGATAATGGGCATATCTCTCTCTCCACCACTTCCAAACTCTGCCCCAGCCCTGTCCCCAGAGTATTTTAAAATAAAAACTACTCAACTATTTGTAATACTGTGGAGAAATCAAATAAAACTAGGACATTGATGAGAACCCTTGAAATGGGCCATCTGAAGAAATTGTTGAGAGCAATTTTAGTGATAGAAGCCCTACTGCTGGGGGTTAAAAAGCAAATGAATGGTTTAATAAAAGGGAGGCAGAGACAGCAAGTTTAGACTCCTTGGAGAATAAAATTTCTACAAGGAAGAATTTTGCAAATGAAAGGCAATTCCTAATTACTGAGCACTTACTATATTTTCTACCTTGTGGGACAGACTGTGGGTAACACCAACTCCCTGATTGATGAAGTTCATGTGGGAATTCTGAGAAGGTTTTGTTGTGGCCAAAGTCCAAGTAAATTCTTGACTAGACGATGGACTTAAGGAGGAACATAGTGGAGGCATATTATGGTAGGAAGAGCAGTGAGTCTAGGATCAGGCACTCTGGGTGGTGGGGTCACTTCACCAACTTATCATTCTTGCATCTCCATTTTTTCCCCACAAATATGGCAAAGGTTGTTGTATCAAGTAAGAATGTTTGGGTAAGATTGTGTCTTTTAGAGTTTTATTTCTATCTTAATAAGGTTACTATTTCTATTAGGATGGCTGGCTAATACTAAAGTTCCCTTTCATTTATTCAGTAGATATTTATCAAGTGCCCACTTTATTCCAGTACTGAGAATATCAAGCCAACAAAGACAAACTTAGCTGCTGTCATCATGAAGTGTTCCTTCATTATGGACTAAGCAAGCATGCTGGACTAAGTGATATGAATAGAGAAATTTAGGACGTCGTGGGAGGATCTAGAAGAAATTCCCAGTCTAGTCTGTTGGGCAGTGAGGGATATTGAATAGAGAATGTTTCATAAGTGGAGACTTTCTTCTCTTAACATACAGGACTCTTTTTTGTATTTGAGTTCATTATTTAAGGGACTTTCCATTACACTAGATAGCAAACTCTTTGAGGGCAAGCATGGTTTCTGATTTATCCTTATATCTCTCATTGTGCGCAACATACAATGTATAATTAACCATATTTGCAAAATTGAGTTGAGTCAAAAATGTCAGAATATCCCATTTGAAACCCTTTATGGATATTTCCAGTCTAATTGGAAACAAAGCTTTTAGTAATCCTTAACATTAAAGCCCCAAAGAGGCAGGAGTTCCATGCCTTTAAGACCAGATCACATTTCTAGTTTAAGTGGGTCTCTTCCTCTCTTCTTAAGAACACTTGTTTGATTTACCCTATTAATTATATACCCCAAGTGATCAGATCCAAAGTTGTCATTTGTAATCTCTGTGAGTGTGTTCTTCCCTGAACAGTTCTAAGAACTTTATGGAAATAGACAAGAGAAGTGAAGGGAGACTGGGAGAGGAAAGGAAGCTACCCTATAATCATATTTATTCATTTATAATAGGTTTATAGAAACTATGAATGCAGCTATTTTTATTAATAGAACTTTTAATTATCCACCATGGTGAAGGATGAGGTAAAATATCTCAGCCCCACTAATTAATATGGGTATTCAGTGGCTGTTAATTACGGACAAAGGGAACCAAAGAAACACAATCCACCCTTGACTCTGATGATGCAAAGTCAGACCAATAGCTTATTTCCAAATTAACGTGATTGATAAAAAGTTAAGCTCAGACCTGAGAGCCTTTTCCCTTTAGGGAACCGTAATTCTCTTGTTTAGACAATAGAATAAAGGGCTCATCTGTGCACCCAGGAACAAAGCCCAGAAATGTATGCCCTGAGGAGACAAGGGAGCTATAGATTATTTTGTGAAACCTGCATTTCAATAGGCAGCATTTCACAAACCTTTTGTAGCCCTGCTTATCCTAGAAACTTTGTGTACAGCTTTAGATTATAGGCAGGCCTAGTTTCAGCCATGTTGGTCCAGAGGAGCCCATTTACCTGACACCTGGTACATATACCCTTTTGCCTCTGAATCCCCCTCCCTTCTATATGTAGTTCTTTAATGAATCACCTAGTACATGCTAGTAACCTGTCTCTTTTGAAGCAATTGTGTTTGTACATGCCATATGCCACAGCTAATATCTCTAGTCTTTGAAAGAAAATAAAAAGAAAGAATGTATTATTGTAACAGGAGTGACCTGCTGAAGAAGAGGTCTTATCGATAGACAAAGGATATGGATTTTAGAGACATGCAGTGGTTTACCTCTTAATAGTTTAGTGACCTTGGACCAGGAGCCTTAGTTCCTTCATCAATTAAATTTGTATATCAAAACTTACTATTTTAGGGTTTTGTGAGAGTGAAATAAGTTAATGAATGCAAAGTTTCCAGCAAGCAAAGTACTATCAAGATCTTGCCTTGTGTTCAAACAGTGCTTTTTCGTTTACAATGATTTGAGCCTCACTACAAACCAGTGAAGAAAGCAAACTAAGATTTATTTTCCTCTTTTTTCACTGATAAGGAGACTGATGACCAAATAGGACAAAACCAAAAGAGAACATTTGATCTCTGAGCCTTGGCTTCCTCATTAGTAAGATAGTCATATCATTATCTACCTATCTGAGTTGAAGTAAGGATCAAATGAACTAATGGAGGTGGATGTGCTGTGTAAACTGTCTAGTACTCTATCAAATTATATCTTGAGATGTTACATTTAGGACCTGACCAATGTTATGCAGAGAGGAATCAGAAGAGCTGTTCATGTATTTAATTCATTCACTTATTGTCCAACAATAATCTTTGTGAGTGTGTTCTTCCCTATCCTATGTGCCAGAGCTTAAGTGTTCATATTTTAGAAGTAAAAGAGGACACTTCTAGACAATTATGAGAGAAGACAGATTAGGTAGCTTAAAAGGGCTGTGTGAGAAGGGTGATTCTCTTTGACTGTCCAGTTAGTCAGACTGTGGTTCTCTTTTTTGCTCTCCATTCCATTCCACTTTATTTCATTTCATTCCATTTCATTCTGTACTGCTCTGAAATGTATGCCACTCATCTACTTAGGAGCTTTTTATGGATACTCACTGTCTGTGGAGTATCAAAAATACCTGGCTACATGCATAGCCACTCTACTCTGCCTGTCTGGGAAGACATTGCTCATAGTACTTCTTCCTGCTGAATCTGGATTCGGTCTCAGAAACTTTCTCAGCATAGTGCTCTAGAAAGCAACTGTCAGTTGATCAGAGTTGACCCTAAAAGCAGTGACTTGTATTTCTACTATGTTCTTTGTGATTCTACTCCTTTGGTATAAAGAGAGGAGTGAAAAATTTGAGCTTCTTCTAAACCAACAGACATTAGTATTTTAAGAGTTCAAAAATTAAGACTCAGAGAGGTTAAGACCCTTGCTTAAAGTTCACATTTAGTCATTTAGTAAGTCTAGGGACTGGGAATCAGTATTTTGATTCCAAATTCATTTTTCTTACTGATACTACAAATTGCTTTAAATTTAATGCTCCCTGGGATCTGTGTACTGCTCCATTTAAGTTTTATATTAAGACATATTGTAACTATCCACTTATTTATTTGTTTATTTGTTCACTCAAGAAGTATTGGCTGGGCACAGTGACTGAAGCCTGTAATCCCAGCACTTTGAGAGGCTGAGGTGAGAGAATTGCCTGAGCCTGCAGATTCGAGACCAGCCTGGGCAACTTGGTGAGACCTCATCTCTGCAATAAAAAAAAAAAAATTAACTGGGCATAGTAGCAGCTACCTGTAGTTCTGGCTACTTGGAAGCCTGAGGTGGAAGGCTCGCTGGAGCCCAGCAGGTAGATGCTGGGGTGGCCGTGAGTGTGACACTGCACTCCAGCCTAGGCGATGGGGTGAGACTCCAACTCAAAAAAAAAAAAAGAAGTTTTCAGGTGCTAGGTAGGATAGAGATTGTTACTTAAAGGGCATGTAATAATTATCTACTGTATATAATTACGCTATAACCAGTCTGAATACCAGGACTGTATTTTTGTACACCATTGAACTCTAGTGCTGAACATGGTACTGTTACATAGTGTTTGTTTAATCAGTTAGTAAAACGTACTGTCTAGTGGGTAAGCAGCCAAGCAAACAAACTACAACAATAAAATATGTGAGTGCCTGGCATTGTCACCAGCATTTTGTAGGTGTATAGTGTTTGTTAACTAGCACTGAGCCCAGAAGTAATATGGGAACACTCAGGAGAGTCCCTTTCTCTGGCAGAGGAAGGAGAAGGTGACACTGAGCTGCATATTCAAGGATAAATTAATGAAAGGGTTAAAAAAAGTCCACACAATGTGAACAGCTCGTTCAAAGACAGGGAGCTCTGCAAGAGCACAATGTATTTGGGAAAGTGCAAGTGGGTGAAATGAGATGAAGAATGCATAAGCCATATAGTGAAGGACTTTGGACACCCTGAGGATTTTGACTTTATTCTGAAGGATGTTTTGGATTCCTTGAAGAATTTAAAGCAAAGGAATGACATGACATGATTTGTCTTTTAGAATCAATTTTCTAGAATCATAGCTAATTTTTTTTTTATTTAAGATCTTTTGGCACCTATTCAGCAAGAGGTCTTGAACATTTGACTTTCATAAATGTTTAATTTTTATTATTGTCAACACTGGATCCAATAGATGGTTATATGTCTCTGCATATGTATATGCATAAAAAGCAATATTAGCAATAACATTTTCCTTAATTAATTTTCCCATGACTGAATTCCTATTTGAATATTCATTCTTACAACAGCGCAGTGTGTTGTGATGCACTTCAGCGAAATTAACTCAACGAGCTCTTCTTTCCAATTTTAATATTCCGTTGGGTTTTCTATTCCCGAAAACTCATTAGTATCCGTGTGCAGTGCTGACGAGAAACAAGAGAGAGGCATATTGTGTGAATGTGAGTCGGAGAAAAGAGACAGCTGGCACGAGAATTTTCTAATAAAGTCCCAAAAAGACTGCTGTGTCTTAACAAAAAAAAAAAAAAAAAGAGGGTGCTTCAAGCTTTTGCTTTGTACTAAGAATTCTGAATCTTATTCACACCTTTTATGAATGCTGGCAAAAGCCAGTTGTTCTCACTGAAGCCTTCTTATGGATCTATGCCAAAGATTTGGTGTGTTTTCCAAATTTTCTGGTGGTATTAAGAATTTTTATAGAGATTCACTTCAGCACATGGAAATTTGTACATGTAGATAATACAGTTTTAATCTCCAGCAAAATGATTTCTAGCAATGTCTCTTGACTACCCTTCACTCCCCTTCTGCTTCAGTCAACCTGTGTGATTTGATCATCTAATGGTGCCCATGTTTCCCCACTTGCATGCTTTTACTTATGTTATCATTTCTAACTAGGATGCTTTTCCGATTGTCTTTATGTGTTGTCATTCTAACCATATTCCAAGGTTTAGTTCAAGTGTTTATACTTCAAGACGGGCACCAGCCCCACAAACAGATGTAAGTTCTCCTTCTGTAATTTGTGATACCCGTAATATTCTAAGTCTTTTGACAGTTGTTTGTGTATACATATACCCTCTAATAATTACAATCGCTGTTATTTATTGAGCACCTGCAACATTTCAGGCTTGGAATCATTGTTACCATGTGGGATTGGTATTATTACCACCATTTTATAGATTAGGAAACTGAGGCTTATAAAAGCTCATTGAGTTGCCTAAGGACCACAAAGCTAGGGACAAGTATAATTATGACTACTACAATTTCATAATCTTTAACCACACTGGACAGTATTCCTACTTTTTTTTGCCCAGTGTTGAAGGATAGTAAAGTAGGGCATATTTGAAATTAGTCTTGAAGAATGAATGGATTAGGAGTTCCAAAAGCAAAGGTTGGATGGGGAGTATTTTTGGTAGAGGGAAATGTGAATGTAGAAGTGAAGAAATATGTATGCATAGGGAGGGCAGAGGGTGTTGTAGAGCATTGACTCATCAAGTTGATTACTGCCAAGGCTTTTATGAAGGAGGGAAAAGGACGTAAGACTGGAAGGGCAAATTACACCTAGATTGTAAAAGGCCCTGTATGTGGAAGAGAGGAGAACTCTAGTCTCAGGTCCAGAAATGGAGGGAGAAGCTGAGGCCCTGTATGGAGGCAGGGGTGCATGGAGAGAGCTCTTGATCATATAGGACAAGTGTCAGAGCATAGGACTAGAAAGTTCATGGCTTATTTTCAATTGCCTAGTCACCTGAGCATTGCCTGGTGTTAAGATGCAGAATCAGCTGAGACAGATTTGATGCTGATTTTCTTAAACTGTTGAAAGAAGGATCCTTAAATACTTGCAAAAACAGGATTGGGTCAAGAACCCCCAGTTTGGGGGAAAGAAGAGATGTGAGGAAGAGCATTGCATAAGCCAAGTAAAAGCAGTCCCTAAACTAGGTCATGAAGCAGGGAGGTGTGAGGGGGAAGTAGCAAGAACTTCCTTCGTGTTTTTAATGTGTTAAGACTGTTTTAGTTCAATGTGAGGCATGATCAGGAAGAACATATGTCCAAGTTTCTCTTGTTTTGAAGTGTTGATTGGTATAACTAAGAGAATGCTAAAATAGCTCTATAGACACATTGAAACATTTCTAAAGTAACATCATAGTCTATTCTGAGGGTGGTGAACGGAAAAAGGGTTTGTTGTATTCTCGTGGTGACATGCAACTGGCCCTTTCTAACTTTGGACAAGTGGTGTCGCCTCCAGTCAGACTTTTGTGGCTCCTGCTTTAGCAGCCAGGGGACTTACATGGGAGTTGTGATGCTTTGCCTTTAGCTAGCTTGCTTATAAGTGTCTGTGGCAAGGTATTTCTCCTCCGATGGCTATTGCCCATGCCCTTTTCTGTAGAATCTATTATGTCAAGAGGGATTTCTATGGGGACAAGGACCTGGCAATTACTGGATTGCCAAAGAACCTAATGTGGATATTTATTTGTTGGATGAACAAATGGAACACAACATGATCTAGCTTAGTTCCCAGTCTGTCACAAGATTATTAGCTGGGTGCTTCCAAGCAAAACATGTAAAATTCCTGAGTCTCTGTAAAATGGGAAAACAGTCTCTGGCCTGTTTAACTCACAGGATTCTTGTGAGGATCAAATATATTGAAAACACTTGGAGGGGCATTGCAATTAGCAGAGGGAGATAAAGGGGAGAGATCCATCATGTACTGCGCCCTGAACCAGGTGCTTTACCTCCAATACCATGTTTAAATCTCGTGGCCATCTTAAAGGACATTATATCATTTTCCCCATCTTTCATATGAGGACACTGAGGCTTGTGGAAGCTAAGGTCACACATTTAGTAAGTGACAAGCCAAAAGTGGCAGACCCTCTCCTGTCTGACTTTGCAATAACCCATGTTCTTATCCTCTATACTGCACAAATATGAGGTAATTTTATTGAAATACTGACATTTAAATGTAAGCTTTTACAGAAATCTATCGTAGAAGGTCAAAAGTTATTCTTAAAAGACACAGCAATGGCACCTGACTTTGTCTAGGAAGAGACATCTTTGCCCTAATTAGCACCACGGTTCCCAGCAACCTGTATATTATGACACTTACATACATATCTGTGGGAACTAAGGTAAGAGTGCTTTAGCAAACACAGATATCATCTGCTCATGGTACAACCTCATTTGTGCTCAGCTCTCCATTTGGTGATGCACATTCAGTGTGCTAAGTGCAGAATCATTTTGTCTATATATGCTATATTTAGTGTAAAACTGTCCCCCCCCCCCCCGCTTTCTTTCATTGTTCTTTCTACAGCAATCAGAATAGTCTTGAGTGGTTCAAGTGAGGGCAAAACATGTGCTAAGTGTATTTAGAGGCAAAGATGTATATGAAATTTCAGCTCTGCCTACACTTAGCATGGAGACCTTGCACTCTCAGAGGCTTGACCCCCCTCTGTGGAACAGTGACAAGAGTAAAATGACTAAGAGAAGTATATCAGAGGGTCAATGTGTATGAGAATCGATTCTATGCAGTTCTACATCTGGCACCTTGTAAATGTCTTCCCTTCTTTTCTTTAACTTTCATCTATGAAATAATTGCTAAAAATCAAGAGATATTGGTTCTAGTCCCAGACCTTGAGCAAGGCCCTTCACCTTGCTGGGCCTCAATTTATTCATCTGCAATGAAGTAGGTCTGCTAGATCGTCTATATTTTTAATGCTGGGATTTTATCCAGTTCTCATACCTGTCAAAAGTCAAAGGTCTACCACAGGGATAAGTAAGTGCTGTGTTAGGATTATGGAGGTTCTGAGAATACTGAGGAGGAAAACTGACTCAGCCTTAGAGTAGGTGGATGGAAGCTACAGCCCAGGAGGTCAAGGAAGTCTTCCTTGGTATAACAGTGCTTGAGCTAATGCTTGGAGAAATATAAGAGCTATTTAGCAGAGAAAGGAACAGTATATATACATCAGTTTATGTAAAGCCTGAAGGTGAGAGAGCAAGAAAGGTTCAGAAAACTTCAAGTGTGATAATAAAAGTGGAACACCTGGCATTGTTGTACATGTACGCATGCATATATTGTGAGGGTGGGGCTAGGAGTAGGACAGAGGAAGGAGATCTCAAAGTACAAAGGAGTTTGGGCTTCATCTCATAGATGACAAAGAGCTTTGGAAGTGGAGAGGGGGCATGATCAGGTTTGACTGTTGGGAATAACACTTTTGTGTCTATTGATTGTGAGAGACCAAATAGAAGCAGACAGACCAGTTAGGAAAAAATTGCATGAGCCTCATTATGGAATGGCGTTATTTATGGGCAGCGAAGAGACTAATTGCTGCAGTAACTGTGGTTATATGCTGAGATGGAGGGGGGAATGAGAAGGGCCAAGTCAGTAAAGCCAACATCAAGGATTTTTAAACAGAACCAGAAGGTGGCAGAACCTTTTTAGATTCTATGAATAGTGTATAATTACAAACAAAGGTCAGTTTTATATATGCACATATGCTATGCAAAGTACAGTCTTTCCTCAAATTCCTTCGGAGATACAGATATATTTCTAAATTTCTATGAAATCCTTGGGATTGAATATGGATATTAATAAAAACCTTGTGACCAGGAGGCTTCCTGGGACAGAATAATCACTCTCTATATTTGATTAAGCCTAAGGCAGGAGTTTGATGCATTTTAGTCTAACAGATGACAGGATTACATTTAGGAAGAGAATCTTCTGCTTTCTTGTGATCAGTGGCATTTTGTCACTTATTAGCAGAATTATACCCTTTGTACCACTTCTATTCTCTAACTACATCATTCAAACACCAAAGTGTGAAAAATGAAACTATGGCATTTCAATCTTGGAAGTGTTTACTGAGTATCTGTTTTTTCTTGGAAGGTGGCCAGGTCTAGAGGAAAAAAGGATGGAATTGTTAGAAGAATAAAAAAAATTTGTATGACGCATGTAAGGTATCTAGCACAGTGTCCGGCATATGGTAGCTCATGTAATGGTGGTCTTCTGCTTTATGCCTGTAGGAGACAAGGATCAGATAGTGAATAAAGAACAGCTTGTATCCACTGGGATTTCTAGCCTCATTAGAAAGATATGATACAATGAGTAAAAATAATCTTTCTAATGTTTCACAGTTTACAAATTGCTTTCACATCCACTGTTTCATGTCCAGCTTCCAATATCAATTCAAGTAACCAGGACAAGACATATTATTAGCCCAACTAAATAGATGAGGAAACTAACATTCAGGGAGGTTAAATGGCTGAACAATACCAAATTGTTATCCAGTGGCAGGGCAAGTCTACCTGGCTCCAGATTATGACTCTCTTCAGTATAAACAGATTCAATTTAGGACAGAGCATCAAGCACTCACACTGTGGTAAGTACAAAGTACCTTATGAACTAAATTCTAGCCTGTGCATGGTAGAACTTATAGTTTATAGTTTTATAGTAGACAACACAAAGTGCTAAGAGAAAAAAATTCTTCCTGGAACTCTGCAATCCAGTGTATTAATACTTTTCTTGCTATCTTTCAGGATCCACTTCTAAGGATGTTGATTCTTCACTTGGTCTTCTGCCCCTGTCTCACTTGGGATGGTATTTCAGTAATGCCCTAGGAATTAGTCTAATATGCCGAGGTTTTTTGCCCATTTTTCTATTCTCATCCCTGCTTAACGTGGCCATCTGGGGGTGTTAACCTGTGCCTCAGCTACTGGGAGCCACCAGAATTAAGAGCCAACTGCCAACATCCTGCTTTTCCCACTTGTGGTTTGAATTCCTGGATATCCCTAGAGGGAGCTGCAACTCCTGTGTTCTGTGGTCTTCCAGTCTTCTGTTATTCCTCATCTTTTGTGTAATCCTCCGCTTGGCATCCTTAGAAATCCCATCGAGCAGAACAGCCAAGACCAAATTCATGATGGCACTGACCCAGTGCCTTCATTGGTCTGGAGCTTCTGACTGGCTTATCTTACATGTGGGAAAAAGAAGCAGATGCAACTAAGAATACATCATAATCCCTGCTCCCAAGAAGATACAACACACTTGGAGGAGTTCAGTAGACAGCACATGAAAAATTTATCTTTAGTGCTGCTTTAAATGCATTATCTCATTTAACCTGTGCAATACCCCTCTGAATGGGTATGAGTATTCTCACTTTACAGATGAGATAACTGAGGCTCAGAGAGATATTTGGTCTCTGCCCAGATCTCCTCAACTGGGAAGTAGTGAGCTGTGGTAAAGGATTCATTCCCCTGACTGAATGTATTATTCTCTTCTCTTACTCCAAAGTTGCAGTAGATCATCAAGTTCTAGATCGTGCAGCTCAGATGCCAAGTGTTGTTGGAGCCCAGGTTGGAAGTGATCTGGGAGTAGTGTGGGATGGAGCATTTGGGGAAGGTTTTTTGGAGAATCTGGATATTTAAGGATGAGTTTGTAGAGACAAAGAGAAGGGAGGAGGCCATCCATGAGAACAGAGTGTGCAAGGCTGTGGAGGTGGGAATGAGTTGGGCACATGTGGAGGTGGTGTGGATTGTGGCCTTACAGGAGCAGAAAGTGCATTCTGAGTAGGAGGACAGCTTGGTTTGTCTGGGAAGAGTGCTGCCAGCCTAAATATGTCACTTGTCTCCCTTTCCCCCAATGGCTGTGGGGACCAGCCCTCTGTGAGTGTGAGAAGACCCACTGAAAACAAGAATTTGGCTCTACCATGTAGCCCGTGCTAGGGAGAGGTTTTTCCAAGCCATATTTAAAACCTTGTGTTGAAAAACATCCCTAAATTCTCTAACAGAAGACAGATGTCTGCCTGAACAAATATCAGCTCTCACATAATTTGTTGTTTTTATTTCCCCAGCATTTGTCTATTGAATCTGACAACCTCCTATAATTATCCATTTTCCAGAATGAATTAAGGAGTGCATGCCCCATGTATGTGGCTCATACTTCTCTTAGTACATAGAGTATGTGGATGTAGGATGCCTCTGTGCAGGGTACTAGATTGTGTTCAGTTCCTTGATGCCACCCTCCTTCTTAAGTCTTTGTTCCTTTATGTGAGCATTTGATCTCCATCTTCTGGATCAGTATCTTCAGCACGAAATATACCAAGGCCATGGTTGGCCAAGGGCTAAATGGAGCCCTAGTTCAGTCATTCAGTAAAGTTATCAGTATAATATGGGCCTTGAAGTTCAGACAGACCTGGTTTTGAATTTTCTACTTACTATCTGCAAATTATCTCACCTCTCTGATCCTGTTTCCCAATCTGTAAAGTTGTTGTTGTAAAGAGACTACTGTATAGCAGATGTTAAATAAAAACAGTTATTATTATTGTCATTTTTCTTCTTGTCTGAATCTTTTTTATTTAGGATTAGCACACTAGTCATTAATAAGTGCCTTATATATGTTATTTGATCATCATTTCCATCATATGAGATTGGTACTATTATCATCGTTATTTGCAGATAAGAAAACTGAGATTTAAAGGCACCAAATAATTGCCCAAAGAAGGAGGCAGGGCCAGAGTTAGAATCCGTGCAGTCTTGTTAAGAGTCTGAACTCATAACTGCTCCATTGGCTTTATCATAACTCATAACTACTTCACTTGTTCTCTTCTTCCTAAGACAGAGATACACTCTATATCGCAAGTCTGGCTCTTTTTCAGTGTCTTAGCTTTTACCTTAATAGTCTGTCTAGTAAGTGTTACCTTGCTCCTGCCAGTCCTTCCCATAAACTCTAGTCCAGTAGGTACAGACCCATTGGCCTCTCCTGAGAGTGTTAATTTCTGAGTATTTCTCCTTTTGTTCTCTGCCTGCTGGGCAATGATTTATTCATTTTTTCCAGCAAACTTTCATCTAGTATCTACTATGTTCTAGGCCCAATGAGGTATTTGGAATACCAAAACAAACTAGACAGGGCTGTGATTTTAAAGAAGGACAGTTTCAGTGGGAGAGACAAACACAAATAGAGAAATGCCACTTGGTACCCCCAACCCATTCCTTTCTTTTACCCCCCCCCACTGCCCCATCCCCCTCTACAATTATTTACTGTGTCCAGTTGTTTTTTTCTCCTAATTATCTCTCAAATCTGTACATTTCTCATTTATCTCAAAGTTACTATTATTTCTCATTGAGATACTGAAATAGCCTCCTCGCTGGTTTCTTGCATTCAGGTGATGTTTACCTCCAAACTACACTAAATACTGCAGCCAGATTGATCTTTGAAAAATGAAAACCCATTTAAAACACTTGAATGACTTCCCAGTAATCTTAGCATTATGGAAATAATAATAAAAGCCTCCAATTTTTAGAAAAGAGCATAAGTGAGTTGTACCAGTATAAGATGACTGGGTAGTCTTTAAAGATCTTTCTAACTCTAACACCCGAGATTTGTATTCATTTGGATGAAACTATGCAGCTTTGATACCATCTCTAACCAACACTTATTAATTACTGACCACTCTCTAGTCCTCAAGTGGATGAATCTTTACCTACTTTAGTAACAAGACCGATTGAAGATTACATTTGTTAAATTATTCATTCATTCCACAGTCACTGAACTTCCACTAATTTGAAGTCCTGGATTGGATGCTGGGGATATAGACTCATCTCACTCAACACCAGTAACTGATCTAGCTACTGGTGTTTCACTTGTGATCAAGGCAGAAAGCAGGCATTGTCTTTGTTCTCATGAAGATTAAATTCTAAAATGAGACCTAGTTCCCATTCTTGAGAGGCTTTTGGTCTATTAGGGAAGACATTCTTCATTTATTTACTTAACATTTACTGGGTACCTACTATGTGCCAAGCCCTAAGGATATAGTAGCAAATGAAACAGACAAGAGCATTTGTCATAATTACCATATGGTATAGTAAATACACGATAAGAATTCTGTGCAAAGAGCTGATGGCACCCAAAAGGGGGAGACTGGAATTCTGCATGCAGGACTGGGAAGTCATTGGAAATGATTGCTAGAACTAGATCTTAAAAATATATAGGATACTATATTACTGTTAGTTATTGTTAGGTACATTTAATTAATACCAAATTTAAACAAAACATTACACTTGACATTTCTTCCAGGATTTTTTTTTTTTTTTTTTGAGTTG
>NW_007250805.1:57017-70444 GCF_000164805.1 Carlito syrichta | reverse complement strand
TAGCTGGAACTACAGGTGCGTGCTACCATGCCCGGCTAATTTTTTGATTTATTGTAGAGATGAGGTCTCGCCTGCCCCGGCGGGTCTCGAACCCGCAGGCTCAGGCAATCCACTCACCTCAGCCTCCTAAAGGCGCAGGATTACAGGCTGAGCCACCGAGCCCGGCTAAGTCTTTTTTCTTTTATGGAGAATATTATTTCTAACATTTCTTAGAATAGATATTTATTATGATAAGCATTATATTGATGAAAAACTTGTGGTTCAGGAGTGTGAAATGACTTGCTTAACGTCACAAAGCTGAGTGATAGTATGAGGATTTCAGCCCAAATTTGCCTGGCTCCAAAGCCTTTGCTCTTTTCATTCTTCCCTACTAAATGCACTGACGTTTTCTAGACTCTGTCTTTTGATCTCTGAGGACATCATAATTTCATTTATAATCCTTGTGCACCACAGTCTTCTAAATGTCATGCTCAGTTTGAGACTCTCCATGTAAAATCTGGAGATGTCGGCCTGCTCTAGGACCAGAGCTTTGGAAAAGGCATCTATTGTTTTAGAAAAATTGATTTTCCAGCTGACATTAATTTATATCTTGCTTCCTGGGTTCCCACCTATTTTAGTGACAACTGAATTTCCCTGGCAAATCTCAGGCTCTCTTTCCAAGCAGCAGGTGCGATGCCCTCCCCACCCCTCAATCGGAAATTGGCCCCTGCCATATGATTCACCCTTTAGGGAGAATAAGAAGTTAATGGATTGACTTTAATAGGCCTGTGTAGAAGAGCACAGTCATGCAGAAGACATGGCACTCAATTCCACTGAGTGCAGAACATCATGCTAGACACTGAAGGGAGACAAAAGAAATGTGCCATATGGAAGTCAGTGTTACTGATTCAGTATGACTGATAAGTTGCTTTGTTGTTGTGAGCCTCAGTTTTCTCATCTGCAAACAGGCATTGTACTATTAGTTATGTCAAACCCACTGATTTGTGGAGGATCATCATGAAAGTGTTTTAATAACTGATAACATGTTATTCATATCACATATTTTTCCTTAGTGATAATTATTATACTTTGGTTAAAAGAGCAGTAGGAATGGTGAGATAGTATGGAAAAAAGTAATTTTTTATTTTGCCTGACTGACTGAAGCCAGAAATAGCTAATCAAGTCCTTATCTCTGTTTCTACGATAAAGTATACCCCATTATACCACACCTAAGACATTATCTGTATACATATATTTCTACACTAGATTATGAGGCAAAAAGATTTGACTAAGGACGCATTGAGTTCGGTGGTAGAATCTGAATTAGAATTCAGCACTCTTCCTACGGCACCATGTGTCTCCACAAGATGGAATCTAAATGGGATATTGTGGTCAGACTGGATGGGGGATACCTTTGAAAGCTAGTCTAGGATCAGGACAATTCCTTGACTAGTTTTTTTTTTTAACTATTGAATTTAATATGGGTGTATATTATGATGTCACCTTTGTGTTTTGGTAGCCCCATTCCAAATTTCCTCATATATATTATAGGACTTAGTATGCAAATACTCTGTGTGTGTGTGTGTGTGTGTGTGTGTGTGTGTGTGTGTGTGTGTGTCAGAGAGAGAGAGAGAGAGAGAGAGAGAGAGAGAGAGAGAGAGAGAGAGAGAGAGATTGACCTAGAAAGTTAAGAGAATTTTTTAGTACCAGGAGTAATCAGGCCCTGAAATGTAGACCTATATGAGCTAAAATTTTTAATAAAAGATATTAAAGTTGGTATAGCATAAAAATTTATGAATTTATTTTGAGAAGTGACTCTCACCAGAGGCAGATTTCACAAAGTCCATGTGTTCTCTCAGCTGTGCATTATTCTTTATCATCAACCACATGGGAAGCCAGATCATTATTTCAAGCTTGTTTTGATGATTTGTATGAGCAAGAGCAATTCAGATACTATTTTATAACTTGAGGGATTGTCCCATCACAAGTATAACTATGCTAATGGAACTGGAATATGCTACATGTGTTATTGATTTTTGTAGAGTGTGGTATGCATGTTTGTACTTATGACTAAGTATATAGCGGGTGTGTGGGTATGTGTTTACATATATACCATACGTATGGGCTCCTTACCTAAGTTTTATTTTTGGAGATTTTACTTCTTTTCACTTACCTTATTGCAACTTGAGACTCATTCTAAGATTGTATACAATTAGTGCTCAACAAATATCTGCTTACTAATAATTTGCCAATATAGTACATAATTTACAGGTGTAGAGATTCTGGACCTTTCGTTCCTATCATCATCATCATCATCATCATCATCACCACCACCACCATCAGCATTACCAAAAATTTAATGGCATTAATACCTTCAGAGTGCCTGGAGAGTATGGGAAACTAAATCAATGATCTGGTTTTCCCCTTCATGACATAATCTCCTACTAGAATGATTGTGTACTGTATATAATTGTATGGGAAGAAGTAACTTTCCACTCAAGAAGAGTTAATGACTCTCATCCAAGTGGTTTAGATCAAGAGTGGAACTATGGGTAGAATCCATGACCTGTCTTTCATTACCATATACTCAGGTGACATCTTATCATTTTTGCAGATAACTAAGAGAATGTACTTGGTAACTTGGCAGATCAATAAGTGAAGATCTGTCTCTCTCTTTGTCCCTGGTGTGGAACACAGAATATCTCAGTGATTTTTCGGTTTAACTTATATGATGCTCTGTAGACCTCGTTCAATTGAGAGACAACTTTTAGTCTCACTGTATATAGCAAGTTGATCAAGTAAGGTTTTCTTATACTGGTTTTAGTAATAGAACCATAGCATATGAGAGTTGGAAAGTGGCTCAAAGAACACCTATATTCCAATGTTTTTATTCACTACTTCTCTCATCATTCCTGGTGCTGCCACATTCAATATTCTAATGCCCTGGCCTCTTAGTTCAGTGATTTTTCAGCCACCTCAACAGCTCTCTTCATAGTTATATCCTAGACCTTATCACTTGCTACCACATTTTGTTAAATCTAAAATACCATTGCAGTTCCTTTTTCAGAGATGATAAAATGTGAAAAAATGTAATAATACCTGTATCATCTTCTATCTTTTCAGTTCATCCCTTCCATACTCCCACCTTTACAATTCTGTAACCTCATTAGAAAGTCAAACCATTGGTCCTGATATCTTTTCAGTGTCCCTATCCCTTTTATATCCCCATCTCTGTCCTTATCAGTGTAGAACTATGGTTTATTTATTTATTTATTTCTATTTTTTAACATATTTTTAATTTTAAAATTGTGGAGTACAGTTTAGGGTTAGTTATACAAATATGCATTGTACAGGGACCCTTGTTGATGAGGTGGGCCCCCCATCCCCAGACAGATATCGACTACCGTTAATCCCACCTCCCTTCCCCTCCCTGCCCCTCCATAGTTTCCCGCCACTGTCAACCCTTTTCTTACAGTATTATGATAGTTGTTCAAGGTCCACTTATGAGTGAGAACATGTAATACTCAGATCTTTGTTTGTGTAAGAGATCACTCAGTATTATAAACTCTAATTCCATCCAGGTTGTTGCGAAATTCATGATTTTGTTCTTTTTCATGGCTGTGTAATATTCCATTGTGTATATGTACCACATTTTTTTAATCCAGTTCTCTTTTGATGGACAGCATGTTTGGTTCCATGATCTTGCTATTGTGAACAATGTTGTGATAAACATATGTGTGCAGGTATCTTTTTGATAGAGTGATTTGAGTTCTTCAGGGTATATTCCCAGTAGGGGGATTGTGGGGTCATATGGAGGTCAATTTTTAGAGCTTTAAGGAATCGCCACACTGATTTCCAGAGAGGCTGCACTAGTTTACACTCCCCCCAGCAGTGTAGAATTGTTCTCTTTTCACCACATCCTCTCCAGCATCTGTTATTTTTTGAGTTATTGATAATGGTCATTTTGACTGGAGTTAGATGGTATCTCAGTGTAGCTTTAATTTGCATCGCCTTGATGATTAGTGAGGTTGAATATTTCTTCATGTGTCTGTTGGCCGCTTGTATGTCTTCTTTTGAGAAGTGACTGTTCATATCTTTTGACCACTTTGTAATGGGGTTGTTTATCTTTTTCTTTTCAGCACATTTGAGTTCCTTGTAGATCCTAGATGTTAACCCTTTGTCAGACATGGAGTTGGTAAATACTTTTTCCCAGTCTGTGGGCTGTCTCTATGCTCTCTTGATGGTTTCTTTGGCTGTGCAGAAGCTTGTCAGTTTAATGAGGTCCCACTTGTCTATCTTATCTCTTATGTCCCATGCGTTTCTGGTTTTGCTCAGGAATTGGATGCCAGTTCCAACTTCCATAAGGGTGTGTCCTGTATTTTCTAAGGTTCTTATGGTTTGAGTTTTTACATTTAGGTCTCCGATCCATTTAGAGTTAATTTTTGTGTATGGGACTAGATAGGGGTCTTGTTTGAATCTTCTGCATGTGGTCAGCCAGTTTTCCCAGCACCATTTGCTGAATGGGTTCTCTTCTCCCCAGTGGTGAGTGGTGGAGGCTTTGTCGAAGATGAGTTGGCTGAGAAATTGAGGTTTTGCTTCTGGAATCTCAATTCTATTCCATTGGTCTATATGCCTGTTCTTGTACCAACACCAAGCTGATTTGATTATTGTAGCTTTATAGTAAAGTATAACGTCTGGTATTGTGATACCCCATGCTTTGTTTTTTTTTTGCTGAGGATTGTTCTGGGTATTCTTGATCATTTGTGTTTCCATATGGATTCCTATATTGTTTTTTCTAGATCTGAGAAGAATGTTGTTGGTCATTTGATGGGTATTGCGTTAAATCTGTAGATTGCCTTAGGTAAAATGGACATCTTCACAATGTTGATTCTTCCAATCTATGAGCATGAGATATTTTTCCACTTGTTTATGTCATCTTTGATTTCTTTGAGCAGTGTCTTGTAGTTCTCATTGTAAAGGACTTTCACATCTCTGGTTAGGAAGATGCCAAGGTATTTCATTTATTTTGTGGCTATTGTGGATGAGATTGTGCTTTTTATTTGAGTTTCTGTTTGTTTTTTATTGGTGTAAAGAAATGCGATTGTCTTTTGCACATTTATTTTATACCCTGAGATTTTGCCAAAGTCCTTTATCAGTACAAGAGGTTTTTGACAGATTCTCTTGGGTTTTCAAGGTACACAATCATGTCATCTGCAAAGAGAAATAACTTGATTACCTCTTTTCCTATTTGCATACCCCTGATCATCTTCTCTTTTCTGATTGCTCTAGCCAGGATTTCTAAACTATGTTGAACAGGAGAGATGAGAGTGGGCATCTTTGTCTTGTTCCAGTTTTCAGGGGAAATCGTTCCAATTTTTGTCTGTTTAGGAGTATGCTGGCTGTGGGTTTCTTGTAGATGGCTTTTACTATTTTGAGGTATGTTCCATGTATGCCTAGCTGTTTGAGGGTTTTTATCAAGAAACGGTGCTGGATTTTATCAAAAGCCTTTTCTGCATCTAATGATATAATCATGTGGTTTTTGCTTTGACATCTGTTGATGTATTTAATTACATTTATGGTCTTACGAATGTTGAACCAAACTTGCGTCCCAGAGATGAAGCCTACTTGGTCATGACGGATAATTTTTGAAATGTGTTGTTGAATCCAGTTTGCTAGGATCTTGTTGAGAATTTTAGCATCTATGTTCATCAAAGATATTGGCCTGTAGTTCTCTTTCTTTGTTGGGTCTTTACCTGACTTGGGCATCAATGTGATGTTAGCTTCATAAAATGATTTGGGGAGAGTTCCAACTTTCTCAAAGGCCTGGAATACTTTCAGTAGGATTGGTATCAGTTTCCCCTTAAATGTCTTATAGAATTCTCCTGGAAAGCCATCTAGTCCAGGGCTTTTTTTTGTAGGTAGTTTTCTTATTACATAGTCAATTTCCTTGATTGTTATCGGTTTATTTAGGGGCACTATTTCTTCTTGTTTCAACCTAGGCAGGTTGTGTGATGTCAGAAAGTCCTCTGTTTCCTTTAGGTTTTCAAGTTTGTTTCCATACAAGTATACATAGTAGTCTCTAATGACCTTTTGTATTTCTTCAGGGTCAGATGTGACTTCATCTTTTGTGTTTCTGATTGTGTTTATTTGGACTTTTTCTCTCTTTTTCTTGGTCAGTCTAGCTAGGGGACCATCGATCTTGTTTATCCTTTCAAAGAACCAGCTTTTTGTTTCATTGATTTTTTTGTATTATCTTTTTGTCTTCTATGTCCTGGATTTGGGATTTTATTTTGGTGATCTGGATTCTTCTGCTGAAGTTAGGGTTTTTGTTGTCTTGCCTTTCCAGCTTCCTTAGGTGACTTGTTAGGCTGTTAATTTGTGATCCTTCCATTTTCTTCATGTGCATTTGTAGAGATATGAATTCCCCTCTTACTACAGCTTTCATGGCATCCCAGAGATTTTGGTAAGACGTTTGTTCATTTTCATTAGTTTCCAGGTATCTTTTAATCTCTGTTTTGATTTCATCATTGACCCATGAATTGTTTAGCATCATGCTATTTAGTGTTCATTTTTTTGTGGGTTTGGGGGGAACCTTGTTGGTGTTGATGTTTATTTTTATTCCACTGTGGTCCAAGAAGGTGCATGGTAAAATTTCGATCTTTTGAAATTTGTTTATGCTTGATTTATGGCCAAGCATGTAGTTGATCTTAGAGTACGTTCCATGTGGTGATGAGTAGAATGTATATTCTGTGGTTGTTGGGTGGAGTGTTCTGTAGGTATCAATTAAGTTCATTTGGTCAAGAGTTACATTGAAGTTCCGGATCTCATTATTGATTTTTTGTCTTGATGAACTGTCTAGGGTTGTGAGTGGGGTATTAAAGTCCCCAGCTATGATAGTGGTAGAGTCAATATCTTTTTTGACTTTACTTAGAAGCTACTTTATGAAAGTTGGCACTCCTATGTTGGGTGCATATATGTTTAGTATAGATATTTCTTGTTGATGGATTGAACCTTTTATCATTATGTAGTGGCCTTCTGTATCTTTTTAAATTCTTGATAGTTTAAAGGCTATTTTGTCTGAGTATGGTTTATTTTTGTAATAATTCCTCATGTACCTTCAACTACCTTACTCTCTTTCCCCTCTACCGTCCTAGCAAAATCTCAACTCTGATTAAACTTAACTATATCTAAACAAATTTTTTCAACTGTATCTAAACTGTTACCTGTACTTGGACAAAACTCTAAACCATGATTCTGGTTTCTCCTTAGAAGACTTCAAATCTCAGGTGAGCCCGTATTACATTTGCCATGTCATTTGTTTTTATAGTTTTGAAGAGGACAATTTTATTCCATTTTCTCTCTCTTCAGACTTTCAATATTCCTGTTGCCTTCCTCGTCCTCAGTAATGTGTATGGTGGCTTAAGAGGTTCAAGCAGATATCAGTATTTCTTCTCACATGAGTTCAGAATATCTGGAGAAAAGGGCATAAGATTCAGCAGATAGAAATTAAAGATACCATCTTTATTGCTGTTAAAGAAAATATTACATATATCTGAAGACAGTGGACTTTCTTATGGAGGAAACTACTCAGTCCCAGGTAGCCCTAGAAAGCTGTGGGTCTTCTTCTTTCCAAGAGACAGTATTCTCCTATAAATTGCACAACATGGAGAGGCAGAGTGGAATACATATTCTCTGTTGACTATTTCTAAACAATCTCATCTCATTCTTCCAAATTCACTAATCAAAAATGGCTCACCCAGGTGTAGTGCATGCCTATAGTCCTAGCTACTAAAAGGATGAAGAGGGAAATCACTATAGTTCAGGAGTTCCAGGCTGCAGTGGGCTGTGATTGTTCCACTGCACTCCAGCCTGGGCAACACATGAGACCCTTTGTCTCAAAAAGAAAAAAAAAAAAAAAAACTCCAAGTGGGAAGGAATGAATACTCAGAAAGAGACCATGTGAGTTTTTGTTTGTTGAGTTTGAGCCTCACTCTGTCGCATAGGTTGGAGTGCAATGGCACAATAACAACTTACCCATAGCCTCAACCTCCTGGTCTACTCAACCTCCTGAGCAGCTGAGACTATAGGTATGTGCCATTATGCCCAGCTAGTTTTTTAATTTTTTATAGAGATGAAGTCTCACTATGTTGCCTAGGCTGGTCTCAAATGCCTAGGCTCAAGCAATTTTCCCAACTCAGCCTCCCAAAGTACTGGGATTACAATTGTGAGCCACCATTTCCAGCCTTGGTCGTATGAGCATTAAATGTGAAATTAGGGTAAAGGAGTTTGCCTTCCAATAATAGCTTTTCTTTTTATTTTACTGAAGAAATAGAAGCAATCCCTGAAGAACATCCTTCTACTCTCCAACCAGCAAATTCATCAATTTATTGCTGCTTTGCCATCCTTCCTTCTTATAGTTAATGAATTATTTGTACTCTTATCTAAGGTCATTTTCCCTCCTCTGGATCTTAATGCATCATCCCTGTAGATGGGGACTTTGCAATATATCCTTCTTATGTTTTCATCGTTGATATCCAGTTCTTCCTGGATTATTCTCATCAATATACAAATATGATAGTACTTCAGATTTTAAAAATGAACATAATCTGTTTTCTTTCACTTGCTGCCTAAATTATCTGCCTTCTGATACAGAAAAAACTTTTGAAAGAATAAACTGGATTTTCTATCTCTCTTTTCTTTTCACTCTTTCTTAAATTAACTCCAAGTCCTTTTAAACCATCATTCCACTGAAAGTACTCTTTTCAGGGTCACCAATGATTTCCATGTTAAATCATATGGTTAGTTTCAATCTTGACCATTCAGCAGCAGCCAATCAGTCTCTACTTTTTTTATAGCATTTTTTAAGCTTTTATTTTAAGTATGTGGGTTACAATTCAGGATTAGGTATACAAATGTTCATTATGCAGGTACCCTTGTTGAAGAGGTGTGTCCCTCTCCCCTGGCAGTTTCCCACTACTGCCATTCCACACTCTACTTCTTAAACACTTTGTTTACTTGGCTTGGAACTCCATATTCTTCTGATTTTCCTCTTTATCTTTTGATTGCTCCTTGGTATTTTTTGAATCTCCATTTCCTCTGCCTAGAAACTCCTCTCCAAGATATTCATATGGCTGGTTTTCCCACTTCATCAATGTCTTTGCTCAAATGTCACCATTCCTGACCATATAATATGAAATTATTACCCAAGCCCTCAATCTTTATCCCTTACCCTAATTTATTATTTTTAAGGCATTCATAACCTGCTAACCTCTCTTCATCAGTATAATGTCAGTTTCTTCCCCCTGTAATGTAAACTCCAAGAGTAGAGATTTATTTGTATGGTTCTTGCTTATTCCCAGCAACTAGAACAAATAATAGAAGATTAATACATATTTCTTGATTGGCTTAATGACTGACAGAATAAATATACAATGGCAATGTCCTTCTCAGGAATAGAAATAGTATAGTATAAACAAAGGGTACAGAATACAGATTCAGGTAGACCTGGGTCAAATTCTAGCTTTAGCTTTTTTATTTACTAGCTTACTATTGAGTTTGAAGGAAGTAAGTTAATCTATTTGAGCTGTCTTCTATTCAGTAACATAATGGTATTACTATCAATTTCACAAGATTAATTTTTGGATTAAATGAACAAATACAAACAAAATATCTAGTCTTAGGCCTTACACATAATAGGCATAGAATAAAAATTGTTCTTCTTTTCCTTTTTGTCTTAAGATTTATTTTTACTCTTCCTCCCTTATAGACCCTTGGACTGGTATATCATACTATGCTGTCCAAATCCCATGAAGCTTCTTCTTCTTAAACCCCTACGATGACTCCTTCTTGCTACAATAATAATCCAAGTTGCTCACACTGAATTTTAAAACCCTTCAACAATGAACTTGATAGTCTTTAAGATGTCATTTTCTACCACCGTCTTCTACATACCTGGTATCTTGCCTATTCAGGGAATGACATGGTCCTTCCATCACCACATTTTTACATATGTTGCTTGGCTCTGCTCACAATGTCCTTTCCCATTCTCCCCCTTGTAAAGTCTACTCATCTTTCAAGTTCCTGTCAAATTAGCAAGTTGCTAGACATGCCCTTAATTTATAAATGATGCTCTTTTCTTACTGCTGGTTCATAGGGTTTCTGATCTGACATAGTCTTCTCAGGGAAGCCTTCCTTGTCACATGACCTTCTTCACTTCCCATTTCCAGTGTTTTCAAAGCACACATCTGGCTTTTGTCTCATTCTTTTTTCTGCCCTAGCATTTACCACTTTAAGGGATATTGTCTATCTCTGCTAGACTGAGCTTTTCTTGAAGGTAGGGTTAATATAATCTGTATCCCCAGGGCTTAGTGTGGTTATTGGATGATAACTGATTTTGAATGTATTAATGAATGGACAACATATTCATCTCCTCTATTAAGTCATGAGGATCTGGAAATTTGGAACTTTTCCTATTCATCTCTATCTTTTATTTAAAAATCCCCTATAATAGCTGGCACATAGGGAAGAAATATATTTTTGGTGATTAAGATTATGGTCTTCAGGATTAGACATCTTGAGTTCAAATGCTGGCTCCAACATTTACTAGTCGTGTGATCTGGACAAGTTATTTGCTCTGTGCTTCACTTTCCGCATCTCTCAGAGAGTGATAATAGAAATTGGTATGAGGAGTCAATGCAGTAATTCTTATATAGCTCTTAATCCAGCATCTGGCCCATGGTATGTTAAAAATGTTAGTTATTATTTTTGTAATGTACTGAATAAATAATTCTGAAATTTGTTCACACAAAAGACTTGTATGAACATTATATTTCAGGGAGTGTACTATGAAATAGAAATATGGAGATGTATATAACATATTCTAAACCCTTCAGGAGTTCACAGTCTAGTGGTAGAGCAATATGTTCATTTGGGTCTCCTGATAAATAGATGTTAGGACAGGATTAAAATTGCAAGAGTTTTTTTTTTTTTTTTAAGGGAAGATGACTATGACAGAAAATGAAGAGAGAGTCAAGGAGGCTTTGAGAGCTTTCAGGCTGCAATGTGAGCTGACACCAAGTAAAGAAGGAAAGGAAGATTTGGTGGAAATTTCAACAAGGTCTTAGGAGAGGCCTTGAGCCAAAATCATCTATCAGAGAAGATGCCTTCTAAGAATGTGTCTGCCTTAATACCACTTCCGTGCTCAGTCATTGGATCATTGGCCAGCAACAACCCCTGAGCTTTGGTGCAAATGCAGCAATGGATTTTAGAGTGCAGCTAGGATCCGAGATCAATTATACTTCTTGAAGGAGGTTTGCAAGGTGCACTGCAAACCTTTTGGCTGCCATAGAAAAACACATGGGTAATCTGTTATATCATATACATATAGTATATTACGGAGGTGGGCACAGAGTAAAAAGTGACTATTCCCTTGAATGATACACAGGGGTACTGGAAAAAGAAATGCCTCAAGGCCACAGAGCAAACAGCATTACAGTCACTGATCATACTTGCTGAACTGGCATGTAGGAAAGGAACAAGACACTCAAAGAAGGATGATGGTCAGTGGAATGACTTCAGATTGTTGCTCCTGCACTTCTAATTGTTAAAAACATATGTGAGTTCTGCTCCCACATTGCTTGTTTCCAGAATTTATTTCTAGACATATTCTTGCAGGAAAAAAAATCTTTTTAAAATGCTCATCTGTTTCTACTCTAAACCCATTTAGCATTGGAGTGTTTTGGTTGGATCTGAAAATCACTTGAAATACACCCTATGATCAAACTTTGTTCTGGAGTACACTGATGATTTTGGTGGTGTGTAATCCATACACAGAAGCAGAATATTCAGCTCTTCCACTGTAGGCAGCATCACTGTCACTCCAAATGGTACCTTGGTTTCTTCTCCCCAAATAACATTTGAAGGGGTCCCTGTGCCAGGGACTTTGCAAAGACAGAAAAACAATTAGTCAGGAAAATAATTCCATATTGCACATAGTAGATTGTTACAGTTATGGCCTCCAGTGAAATACACCACCACCTTCCTGAGTTCATGCCCCTTTGTAATGTGATATTAACGCTCTTCTCATCAAGATGTGGTCTGTTTCCCAACCTTTCTCAGTCTTGACTGGCCTTATGACTTGTTTTGACTACTAGAATATGTCAGAAGAAACACTCTGTGACTTCTGAAGCACTGCATTAAAAATACTTGCCATTCTTGCTTTGGTACTATTAGAACGTTTCTATTATGTATAAAAGTTATCTGACCTACTAGAGGAATAAAAAACCACATAAAGAAGAACTGGAGTAGCCCAGATGACAGCCCAACCAACTGCCAGACATGTGAATGGAGTCATCCTAGACTATCCAACCCAGTTGACCATCAGATGACTACAACTACATAAGGACCCTATGTGACAATAGAAAAACCACCCAACTGAATCTAGACCAAATTGCAATAACAGGCAATTTTATTTGTGAGCAAACAAATAGTTGTTGCTTTAACCCACTATTTTGGGGTGAATTGTTATATAGCAATAGATAGCTACTATACAAAAAAAAAACTATTTAAGATTCCATATTGTTATATACCCAAAGATAATTTTTAAATGTTTTTATAATAGTCACAATTTTGAGGTAGCATGATTTCATGGAAAGGCATGGGGTATGTCTTTATGTAAATTTGGGTTATGGTCATCTCACTATCTCACCTAACCTCTTTGAACCTCAGTTTTCTCATCTACAAAACCAGAGGGGAAAAAATCTAGCTTTATAGGCTTAGTGTAAGAACTGAATGACCTAAAAGTAAGACACATGGTATTAGGCACATAAAATCACTCAAAAAACTTCAGCCTGATATGTTACATATTAGAGGTCCTTCATGAATAAATGTGAAACTTAATTGAATGCTTTCTGGTTGGTTTTACTTCGGAAGATTTCTATCTTGTTTGATATCTTTATACCACTAGAAGGTTATATCAGATTAAGCATACTAGCAATGATTTACATGTTTTTTTACTTAAATAGAAGTGAAAGACAGACAGAGAAAGAGAGAGAGAGAGAGAGAGAGAGAGACAGTCAGACACAAATTGGTCTTCCTGAATTTCTTAGATGAATATTGAGGATTAGAAGTAGAAAATTATGTATCGGAACTAGATAGAGATGGTGGTTGCAAAATATTGTGAATATGATAAATGTCACTGAATTGTTTACTTTAAAATGATTAATTTGTTATGTGAATGTCACCTTAATAAAACAAAAGTATGTGGCTACATGGCAAAGATGATCTGGGTTGGAATTGATGTAACTGTAAAAAGTAAAACAAGCCGGGCTCGGTGTCTCAACCTGTAATCCCGCGCCTTCGGGAGGCTGAGGTGAGTGGATTTCCTGAGTCCGCGGGTTCAAGACCCGCCTGGGGAACTTGGCGAGACCTCATCTCTACAATAAATCAAA
>NW_007250805.1:48086-56456 GCF_000164805.1 Carlito syrichta | reverse complement strand
AAAACAAAAAAATGCAGGGACCTATAGGAAATAGAAAGGAACTGATGTAATCAATTAAACAAGGAATAATTCATTTGCTATATGAGTCAAGGGCATTGTGGGGCAAGATGTAACCAGCTATTTATTTGGCCAGGAATTCTGAGTTAGAGCAGAGGGTATATACTCTGATGCAACAGGGTCGAGTTTCTTTCCTTCCTGCAAATATGACAGCCACCACTGATTTAGTAGTGAATGTTAGCTTATATGGTTTTGCTAGTCTAAAAATCTACCTGGCTTCCCTAAGGCAAAAACTTACAAGCTAATTGCTACTTTTCAGTCTGGTTTGGAGGCAATATCAGGGAACCAAGAATAAGAGAAAAAGGGAATTAATATAAAGAAGGAGATAGAGTAAACCACAAATGTAGTTTACCAGCTGGCCCTAGCCTTGCAACAGTAGTACCTTATTTGTTAATCTTTCTCATTTCCCATCAGTGAAAAATTTGCCACATCAATGCATCAACTCCCTCCCTGCTTTAGGTTGTACCACCTGGTTCCCAGTGGCTTCTGTGGAAACAAGTTCCAAGACAGCAGCAGCGGAAGCATCAGCCGTGAGTCATAGGGTATAGAATGAGTCACTAAGGAGGTAGGTGGTATGCAAGCTGGCAGTTCTCCATGCTGGCCCACCTGAAGGCTGCAGCCTCATAGGCCTAGTTAGGTGAACCAATATGAGTGTGTGGGTATTAAGCAGGTGCAATAGTCCTTGTACCTCAGCAACAACAGGGACATCTTGAGTACAGGAAGCAAGAGTTGCATGATACAAGACATGAGGCCAAGCTCTGCTGGGTCATTCCTACAATATAAAAATCTAGAACTGCAACCACAGTAGGCCTAGCTGGTAGAACAGGCTTAGTGCCAAGGCAACATGGCTCCCACCAAGAAGGGGGTAAAGGAACTTACTAAGTCTTCCTCTAACGAAGATAGACTCTTTCTTCTGCAACTTCCAAGTTGGTAGTTGATGCCAGGTGCTCTTCTTATATGGTCATCAGTAGTTTCCAGAAAAACCATGACTGAAAAAATCTGGGAAGGTCAATAACTGGCTGGGTATTCTCATCTGAATTATTTCTCTACTTGTTAATTTCCAGGTCACAGAAAGCTGGCATTATCTTGCAAGCACTGAATATTTACATAGTATCCAGCAATTCTACTTTTAGGTAAATATTCAAAAGAAATATTAAAATGTATATCAGGATACAGGATTGATCATGACAGACCTGGTCATGATGGTAAAAATCTAGAATATATTTTTTATAGTAATTAGAGTGGTTTCTTAGTATTCCTGGGCATTGGTTCCAGAACTCCCCTCAGTTACCAAAATATGTGAATGCTCAAGTTCCTTCTATAAAATGGTATGGTATTGGCATATAACTTGGCACATCCTTCTGTTTACTTTAAATCATCTCTGCATCAGCTAACACAATATAAATGCTATGTTAATAGTTGTTATATGCTATTTTTTTAAAAATTGTATTTTTAATTGTAATATTGTTATTTACTTCTGGATTTTTAAAAATTAGCAATTTCAATCAGTGTTTGGTTGAATCTGTGGATGTGGAACCTATAAGTTCAGAGGACTGACTAAACAAAACAAAATAAAGTAAAATAAGGACATGCACAGATGATGAAGACAGTGTCTCATGAAGCATAGGTTATCACTAATTCAGTTCTGTGTACCTGACATTCTCTAAAACAAATACAATTTTTTCTTTCTATTCAGAATCTCGGTGAATTATAACATAAAGCTCTCAGAATTCCTAGAATACTGTGACTTATTTTCTTACCTTTGTACGTAATGGTCCTTTGACCTGCTGTGCTCTTTCTATAGCTACTTCTTATTTTTGAGGCTTCAGTCTAAGTAAATATCCTCCCTGTGGGAAGGAGCAGTGGAACTTTTATAGAGCCCTAAGACCTAGGATGGTGCCTAGTCTGTCTATTCATGAGTCCAGTCCTCTGTGAGTAATGAACAGTACAGTGATGTGACCATTGAGCCAGCTTAGGTTAGTTGATACCTTCAGTCATGTGTTAGGTAGAATCATGACATTATGGTGGGCTTTCTAGTGGAGGATAAATGTTCTGTTAGAGAAGTGGAAACAAGGGTAACTAGGCATGTAGAGAAGCATGAACAAAGGCAGGAAGGAGGGAAAGCATAAAATACAAAAAGAATGAGAAGTGTATAGTCTGTCAACATGTAAATATATTAGTAGGAAATTAGAGGCTGATAAATTCAACATATTGACCTTAAGCTAAAGTTTAAAAAGTATTGAGTATCTTATTAAGGAAGCTATACTTTACACTAGTGATAATGTAAAATCATTAAATGATTTTAGGCAGGAAGGCAATGATCAAAGCTTTTTTTAAGGGATACTATTTGACAATGATGTGTAGAGAAGATGGTATGGGAGACATTCAGAACTTCTACAAAGAGCCAGAATATAAACATGAGGTGCTAGTGTCCAGACTATTTTGGATTCCAAGCTATACTGAAAGGGCTGTTAATGTGTTTCTGAAACAAGAAATAAGTCTTGGTCCAAAATGGTGGAAAAAGAGTCATAAAGTCAAAAGCCATGAGGATTATCAGTAAGTCAGGATACAGAATGGTAAGTAAATCAGTGCAAGAGGTCAAGACTAAGATTCTGGGTGTAGCAAAGGTTTGAGTCTTCTGCTTTTATATAATTATGAAGTAAAAACTGAACAGAACTATGAAGGGCCAGGTAAGAACTGGCATGAAGGTAACCTACTTGGAAGTGAGAGCAATGGTTTGACAGGATATATAAGGAATGAAAAAAAATCTAGTGGCCATGGGCTGATGTATTGTCTATGTACTTGGGAGATTAAATTATTCTGGATGTACCACCTTACCCATCTCAAGTCTCTAATCTATACCATGCAAAGGTTTCTACAAGGAGAAGTTAGGTAAATACCTAATAACATACTAGACTTCTGGGAGACTCCATCACAAAGTAGTATTACGAGAGCTTCAGAACCAAATTAAGCCACTAAATTACTCTGGAAAGTTAGGCAGATCAATTTTGGAGTGCCTGACTTGCTTGAGTAGCATCATGGAGCTCTTGGCTTCCTATAAAACATTAGTATGACAAATTAGAGTTTTGATTATGCCAGATAAAACAATATTAATTTGTTTAATTAAACAATTGAGGCTGCTCTTAGTGTGGGTCATTTTAAAAAATGTTAAAAGTAAAATTAAACACATAATTAAGCTAACAAAAGATAAAGACCCTCATGTTCCAAGTTGAAGGCAGTTAATTTATATGAAGCCGGGTCCCTGAAGGCACCACAGTTTATTAAAGTTACCAAGGCAGGGATGTACTTAAATATATTATTCAGTTCCTTAAATGTTAAATTGCTCTGACACTTTTAAGGTCCACAAGATGCAGTCAATTAGGATGCCTTGTTAGTTAGCTACTGTTTTTCTTTTTGAAAGGATCCAGAACCTAAAGCTGGGCCCTTTTTCCTCATTTCATATTACTAGAAGTGTCTATGTATGGTTAGTCTTATAATAAAAAATTTACAGGTGGGTAGATCCCAGGAGTTTATTATTATTCACAATATTTAGTTGAGAGGATCTATGCTCAGTGTATCAATATCGAAAACGACTCAACTATATTAGCTCTCTCCTTCCTTTCCTTTTTTCCTTCTTTCACACCTCCCTTCTTCCCCTTCTTTCTGCCATTTTCTTCTTTACTTCCTTTTTCTCACTTCCTCCTTCTCTTCCTCCTCTCCTTCCCTCCTTTATTCCCTTCCTCCTCCTTTTTCCTTTTCCTTTTTTGACCTGTTCTCTCTGTACCATCTTTTCCATCTCTTCTTATCATATTCTCATAACTATACTATTTATCAAATTCCCTTCCAATTTTAGAATTCATGATTTAATGCCAGTAGCCTGATAGAGGTAGGAATATCCTCGACAACAGCTCTTCAAAGTTGACATTCCATCTCCACTCATATTCTTTTAGTCATAAGCCACTTATCACCTTCTAAGGAACCCATCTTTCTGAACAAATCTAATTAGAAAGGTCTTCCCTAAAGTAAACTCAATTTTTTCTTCCTGTTTCCCCCATTGAATGAATTATTCTCTCCTCATATTCTTTTCTTTGCTACTTCCTACAAACCCTTCTTTCTAAATCTGAAAGATCTCCTGTCCTATCTATGTACCATATCAATTTATTCCCTCATGTCTTTCCTCTTGTTAGTACATCTCTAGAAGTTCTTTCTCTTGTCTAAATCCTTTAAGTTATCATCTACCTTTCTCACTGATCTAACCCTCACTGAACTCTGTTGACACTTCTGGTCGGTACCAACCAGATGTACATAACTTTGTCTGGAATGTTTCAGGCATATACATTATGCATTGCTCTGTTTAAGAGCTGTTTTGGAGTCTCTTACTACTGAAACCTGTGGAATATCCCACGGGTGAGTAGACATAGTGTTTAGAGATAAAAGATATATGATATTCCAAAACTGATACAAGTGGACATAATTTTGGTTGGCCTATAGTAGACAGCAGGTGACAGAATGAATCCCAAGGTTAAGTGACATTCCTGAGGTTAGAGCTTTACTAACTTTGCTAATTTTAACTAACTTTGTTAACTTTTACTAATAGAGTTAGACATAAGCAACACAATCCTAAGAAGATAAGATTACAAAGTAGGTCACAAGAACCAGCACTCTGGACTTTTGGATATGTCTTTGCTCACTTATCATAGCCCATCTAAGATTATAATTGCTGGTGTACCTCTGTCTCTTTCTTGGACTAAAGAAGCTCTTTAAAAGCAGAGCCTGGGTTTCATTTTATTATTATTATTATATCACAACAACATTGAAATCCTTATCTTGGTTTACTGAGTGGTAGAGGTTTTAATGGATTCTCTCCATGCACACTTGGGAGGTATGGCTCCATGTAATACTTGGTGTCCAAAAGTTGAGGCAACTGACCTAGAATTTTTCCTATAGGTGTGTCTCTCATCCCCACTTTCCTAACCTAAATTGCCATCTTCTAGCATCCTATTTGTTCTCTACCTGCATACCTGCACTCTCACTCCCACATGACCGCTGCATCTAGGTATAATTGATATATTACTAGAACTATTTTCCCGAGTAACTTTTATCCTCCTAAAATATATTCCTTGACACTCTGCACACTCAAAGTACTATGGACACAATCTATAAAATTCTACATAAGTTCTTCATTCTAGCTCTCAAGGTCCTCTAAAGAATGGTTGCAACCTAGCTTCCCAACCGTATTTCCTCACAGCTCCACTAACAGAATTATATAGTTGTCCCCATAAACCATACCCCACCACCAACTTTACAGCTCTGTGCTTTTGCTCAGACTGATCTATAGACCTAGAATGCCCTGTAATTCCTTATTTTCTGTCTTTTAAATCTCATATCAAATGTTACTCTTTCCATTAATTCTTTCTAGATTTCCAAGCTTGGTAAGCTTTCCTTCCTTTGGCTTCCTTTAAGGCTTTATTCTTTCAGGAAATATCCTAACATTTTGACTTCACTCAAAGTTGATATGTGATTGATTTTAATGTGTTCATTACTTTATTCATTCATTAACAAACCTTATTGAGATAAGTACATCTTTTTTGCCAAAACCTTTATAAATTAAACAAAACTGGGGAGTCCTTGTCATTGAGAGTCTCATAGTCCAGTAAAGGAGACAAGATATTTGTGAACATACATCAACAATATAATGAATAAAATAAACCATAAAAATAGGAGTGTACAGAATCCTATTAAAACAAATAGAAGGAATCAAGTACTTTGATTACCAGGAAGGTCAGAGAATCTATCCTAGATTAGGTAACATTTGGACTGTGACCAAGGAATGAGTAAGAGTTTGCCAGAATCAGAGAGGGATAGTGGCTCATTTTGACCACATAACAAGCTTGATGAAAGGGAGGAAAGTATCTTACTTATTTTTTTATTCTGTTTCACTCTACCTTGCACACAGTTAATACTCAAATAAATATTTGTTGAATAAGTAGATGAATGAATGTGTGAAAGATTGCTTGTTCTAAAAGCTAGCCTGATGATCAGGCACTTGCTAAAATAGTTCAGAGAGTTACCCCAAATAAATGTCTTCTGTGTAGGGGCCTATTTACCACTTACTAAAGGGTTACACTTAAAATGCAGACATGATAATATATAGCTATGCATAACTATTTGTCTTTATCCAGGTCATTTCCTGAGGAAAATTCCCAGATATGAAATTCCTACATAAAAGGAGGAGTTTAAGAATTGATACATATTACTGAATTGCTCTTCAAAAGTTTACATCAAGAAAAACAACAAAGGAACTTAGTTATTGATTTTCCATTGTGTGTTAATGGCTATGCTATCACTTTTTTATCTGTATGACCTCACCAAAATCTCAGTTATATTGAGGACTAATTATTATTTCTATTCTTCAGAGGGGACAACCAAAACTCAGACAGTTTAAGGGACCTGCTTTAGATCTCACAGATAGTAAATTAAGTAGTCATGATTAAAATTCATATCAAACATTTCAAAGCCCAAACTCTGCCTACTACTATGCACATCAAGGGATAAGCTTATTATATTGGTTTAACTGGAATGGCAGATTTGTTTGGGCATTCATAAAAGATCAATTTAAAGGAAGCCCAGCTGAATGAAAATATGAAGGCTAAGTTGTGAATTTATTTTTGTTCTCACAGGCAAGAACAAGTAAATATCAATCTGAATTCTTAGCAAATATAACATATTCATTAATTTGTACATTTATTCATTTATCAGACATTTACTGAGTATGACTATGTCCTGTGACTCATATGTACTCTGGAATTTATACACTTATACGTGTGATGTTCTTTTTAAAGTAACTCCAGAAATATGAGCCAAATGCTTGGGAGTGAGATGTCAATTGCTAGACAGAGTTAATGGCAATTTCATGGACACTACGGAATAATTGGATATGTCATAATAATAATTATAGCATGTTATGATACCCATTAACATAGTAGCTAATGTTTATTGTTTGCACATTATGTACTGGCCACAATAATAAGTGCTTAACATACATGATCTCAGTCTTCACAACCCCCAACAAAGGTAGCATTGTCTTTGTTCTCCAGAGGAGACAAAATGAAACTCAAATAGGTTGAGTAATTTCCGAATATCAAACAGCTAGTAAGAGACTGTGCTTGTTGACTTGCTGAGTAATTTCATCTTTATTTTGCAAATCAAAAAATGAGGCTCAGAGAGACAAAAAAAAAATTGAAATTTGTTCAAAGTCTCACAATAAGATGACTTCTTCCCAAGAAGCAGCCTCCTGAGAGGCTGGGTAGGGAGCATTATCTTAGAAGCTGTGGTTAGAGCAGTGCAGTATGTCAGTTCTCTGTGGGCATACTGCAATGTGAAGAACCAAAAGGGAAAACTGAGAGACAGAATCTTGAGTGAGATATGGAATAAAAAAGCTTGTTCTCACAGGCAAGAACAAGTAAATATCAATCTGAATTCTTAGCAAATATAGCATATTCATTAATTTGTACATTTAGTCTACTTTGGTAGAGTAGCCAAAGGAATTGCCAATCACAGAGATCCAGGAAGGGCCAGTTATAGAGGGAGTTCAGATGTGAAACTCAAGGGACAGAAAGCAGAAAGTTAGGAGATGATGGTAGTGGTGATGTTGATGTCAGCTAAACAGCACTTTTCAACCTCATTTTCAACCTTTAAGGCACATACAGATCACCCGGGGATCTTATTAAAATGTAGATTCTGATTCAGTAGTTCAGTAGTGGGCCCAATACGCTGCATTTCAAGCAGGCTCCAAAGTAGTGTCAGTACTACTGGTTGGATCGTGCTCTGAATAGCAAAGAACTAAAGCATATTGAGTTTACTACATATCAGGAACTCTTCTAAAAACTTAACATGTATTAATTCTTTGAATTACCATAACAACCCTATTAAGTAAGTACTATTTTTATCTTACTTTTAAAAGAAGAAAACTTAAGCACAAAATAGGCTAAATAATTTCCCAGCTTAATCACTGGTTAGGTGATTAAGATACCATTTAGACAGTCTGACTCTAGAACACATCCATGCTCATAACTGTCATGTGATTTTGAAAAGGATACTTTGTTTTTATTTTATTTTATTTTATTTTATTTGCCCTCATTTTATTTTATTATTTTTTTTAAATCAATATTTTTTATTATGATATTGTGGGGTACAGTTAAGGGTTAGGTATACAAATATGCTTTGTTCAGGCACCCTTGTTGATAAGAGGTGTCTCCCCATCCCCAGACAGATATTGACTACCATTAACCCCATCTCTCTTCCCCTCCCCCC
>NW_007250805.1:32756-47720 GCF_000164805.1 Carlito syrichta | reverse complement strand
GTGGTATCTCAGTGTGGTTTCGATTTGCATCTCCCTGATGATTAGTGAGGTTGAACGTTTTTTTCATGTGTCTGTTGGCTGCTCGGATGTCTTCCTTTCAGAAGTGCCTGTTCATATCTTTTGCCTACAGACTGGGAAAAAGTATTTGCCAACTCCAGGTCTGACAAAGGCCTTGGATCTACAAGGAACTCAAACGTGCTGAAAAGGATACTTTATTTTTAAAAAGATAGTTCTCATTGCTATGATAATAGATCAGAGAATGTATGACACACTCAATAAATCATTAGTAGCCCAGGAGAGAGATGAGAGTGGCTTAGAGTTTAAGACAAGTGATTTAAGTAATAGAATCAACTTGTAATGGGGCAGGGAGGAGGAATGTATGTAGGAATAAGGAAAGAAAGACGCAGGGTAACTCTCAGAGAGGGAGCCAGTGATCTGGAGCAGGTGGTCAGGAAATAGAAATGCCAATTTAAGAGACTCTAGCTGAAAATGGCCAGATATGCAGCCTGCCTTCTGCGTGGGAATATCAGGTACCACACCAGTCAAATCAGTTTCATTTGCTGCTTCAGCCTCAAGCGGTTAATAGCCACATCTATTTTAATACTCTAGAACCAAGGTTTTCTTATATTTCTGCAAAAGGGCAACAGAATCTGTAGAGTTTTATATGCTTTTTGTGAGTAGCTTAAATAGGCTAGGATACACCAAGGACATAAAACATCTTTTATAACTCTGATATAGTTTTAAAAGTCTCATTTCTTTGCCTTCATACTTCATCATATAATACTGAGCAAACAGAATAATTTGAAGCAACTAGAACTTATAATTTACCATACCACTGGGAGAACCAAAAATTAGTATTTTTAACCTCATTTCAAAAAAACCAATTGTTTAAAAAACTTCCTCTCCCTCACCCTCTCCTTCTACCTCTCCCTCTCCCTCTCTCTGCCTCTCCCTGATGCTGAGATAAAGGAAATGTAGAGTCTAGAACCTGGTATCAGGTTATTAAAGCTTCAGTAGTAGCAAACAAGAGTCAGATACTCAACGTAGAGCCTTCCACTTAGTAGGCACCCAACAAATATCTGAGGGAGAGTCTTCACTCTTGAGCTAAGTTCACCTGTCTATAAACAGATGGCATATCTTGTTTAAAGGGTATGTTTCCAGATCCAGACTGCAACAACTCTACCATATACTTATTTGTTCCCAGTGGGTGTGAGGAGACCAGGAAATGTGTGTGTGTGTGTGTGTGTGTGTGTGTGTGTGTGTGTGTGTGTGAAAGAGAGAGAGAGAGAGAGAGCAAGCATAAGAGGGTATGCTTACACACATGCACCTCTACCAAAAATGAACTTTATTTTCTATTTTTCCTTTAAATTCATCCCATTTATCAGGTTGGGAATTGATCTATGTTGTTCAATGAAGTGCAACTTGTGCTATGACCATTTAGTTAACTATGGGTACTTTCTTTCTCTTCCTGGAATTCTGTCATCATAGGTGGTAGAGTCAATACCCTGTGTGGGTACAAATAGAGAAAAGTTAGAGTATAACTACAATATGGCATAGAGACCTTTGGCAGACTACCTCTGGCAGGCCAAGTTTGATAAATCAGCCATGGAGCTCATGCTTATTGCAAAAATTCCAGACCATATTCAGAGATGGGTATTGTTAACTCTATCAGCACATCATCTGTGAGTTATCTGTCATGGCCACCTTATCTGGTGGTTTTTATTCACCTACTGATGGAGGCCCACTTCCCTACTTTTTAGATTTTTTTGTCTAGGAGTATAGTATGTGTGGCGGTAAAGACTGAACCCTAAGCAGTCTATGTGACTCCAAACTCTGGCCCCATCACTTAATACCAGGGAAACTTGGAAAAGCCTCTTGAACTTTCTAAGATTTATTTTCCTGAACTGTAGAATGGGACAGTCACTCCTATTTTAAAGAATTGTTGGTGATAATTAAATAAAGTCATGCACTTTAAGCATTTTAAAACAGTGCCTAGCATATAGTAAATATTCAATATGTCTTAGCTATTACTATCATTAGTACTATGAGGCATCCTAGTATAGAAGAAAGAGCTTGGGCTTTAGGGTTGGATGCACATTTTGACACTGTGACCTTGAACATATTACTGAAACTCTTTGAGCATCAATTTTATCATCTGTAAAAGGGAAATATATTACCCATATCAGAGGTTATTTTAAGGATTAAATAAGATCACACATACAAAGATCTGAGTTATAGTAGGTAAAAAATATAGTTTTCTTTCATTAGCCAGGTTATAAGTTCTGGCTCAGAAACCTGCTATTTTTTTAAAGTAGCATTCATCATTCTTTAAAAAATGTATGTGAAGAAGAGTTCACTGTCGTAAGGAAAGGGGGAGTAGCTCTATGTTTAGCATCAGATGGGCAAAAGCATTTAAGTTCATGGTTGGATGATTTTGAGCTTTCATAAAAATAAAATCTAGCAGATATAATTAAGTATGCAGCATTTGGAATGGAAGCAGGCACTTTTCTTCATTGTGTGAGCAATAAAACCTGGAAGAAAAAACAATCAATATGTTGGCTCAATTAAGTTTTCAGCTACAAATAACTAATTTCCATCCTCATGGTTTTTCTAGGATCCAAATATATTGCTTATTCTTCTTAAAATATTAATATAGCTCTGAATTATTTATCGAGCCAAGAAACACTGTACTCTTTTAACATGGAAGAGATCGCAAGGTTATTTCATGTCAGCACCATGGAAGACAATAATAAATCTGAAATGTAAATAATACCTCTGGGAATAAAGCCCGGTTGAAGGCCAAAGCACATGTTTTCCAGACTTTTTATTTTGTGATGCAGAAGTTGGAAAGCCAATGAAAAATGCTATTCTGGGCTTCTCATTCTTTTAGAGTTGCCAGCCTCTTGGGGACTCTTGCTGTCATTCTAGAAGTTTTGATCACAATAATATTAGTTGATTTCATGTAATCAAGAGAATCTACTATTATAATAGCAATAGCTATCATTTGTTGAATTTTTATTATATCCTGGGTATCATACTAAGTGCTTATGTATACTACCTCATCTGTGTTCTTAGCAATTCTGTAAAGCAGGTACTGTTACTGTCCATTTTTTACAGAAGAAACTGAGATTAAGGGAGTTTAAGTGTTTTGAATCCCTAGTCTCTGGTTCCAGAACCCTTTTCATGATGTAACAACTTGCTGCCTTCACCCATAGACAACATTAATTCCTATTGCCTCTAGCATTCAACTGCAGAATGTCTGTGCTTCTGTTGCACTCTGCTTGACTTTGTGGACATTTGTTTATGCTGGTATTCTCCACTATTGTAGTGGAAAGAGCATAGTCTTTGAAGGTAAACAGATCAGTGCTTGATTTCCACATCTCCTTTTACAGCAGTGTTATCTTGAATTACTTAGTGCTCAAAAGGAATCTCTGAGGCTGCAGCTGTCATTGTCTCATTTTTTTCACTAAGGAATCTTGGGTTAAGGGAGGTTAAGTTACTTGACCAAGGTCCTACTCCAAGTACGTGGAGGAGCTGAGTTTAAATCCAGATCTGTCAGAAGACTGCAAATCCCATGTTTTTTAGTAATTGTCCTTATCTACGTGAATATAAATATTCAGAATTGCAATTTGATAACTTGGAGATAATCTAGAAGCCTCCTTATTTTGCAGATAAGTAAAGGAAAGCCCAGAAAGAATTTAGGTATCATTATTCCCATTTTACAAATGAGGAGATGAGAAAAGGAGGGCTAAAACCCCTGAATTTTGCTCTTTTCTGGAACTGCTTAGTGATTTTAAGTGTTCCTATTGAAAAGGGTTTTGCTTCCTCTTGATAGAAAAGCTATTCACTCTGTTAGATGGTGGTATAAGGAAAGCTATTGTGGAGTGATACACATAGAGAAATTCTCTCTATTCCTTTTGTTATCATTCAAATGACTTTTATTTGCTGTGACCTTGGGTTTCTTTTCATCATTAAGAGGGATATATTGTGCATTTAAATATTGCATTATTAATAATATTTGCCTGGGTGCAGTGTCATGATCAATTTTTCATGTGGATCATTCTTTATGCAGCACTAGTTGAATTTCAAGTGGAGCCTTACCTTCACCTATCCTCCCCAGTGACAGTCTTTAGAAAGAAGTATGGCAGGCCTGAGACTCCTCATCTACCTGAGAGATCAGAAATGCTTCCCTAGGTTAGCCCCAAATTCTTTGTGGGAGGAGGACATTATGAGGCAGCTGTGAGAAAGTGGTGGGTATGTGTCTTTCTAAACCGGAACCTTGTAGCAGAGGATCTGGGTGACATCAAAGCCCTGAATTTCCCTTAACCTCCTATAACCCTACTGTCTCATCCAGGTCTCCTTCCCATCTTCCGTCTTTCCTTCTTAAAACATCCATTTGGCATCCATAATGTACCCGGCACTTTGCCAGAGGCTAAGGATGGAGCAGAAAAGAAGAAAAAGTCCTAGTTGTCAATGGACCTCCCCACCCTGATTGTGAGGCAGACACCCACAGAACAGTGTGATTGCAGTATGATCTAGGGAGGCACAGGGGGCTTGTATATTTATTTGTTTATTATTTTTTAAAGTTTAAAAGTAGGGACCAAGTTTCTTTCTGCTCCAAATAATATATATATAATATAATATGTAATGTTTAATATAATATATATTATAATATGTAATATATAATATATTATAATATGTAATATATACTATAATATATATTATAATATGTAATGTATAATATATATATTAACCTAAGGATGAGTGAAATTTTACACTTGTTTCCCCAGATAGCTTCTTGGCATATGACCAGATTGGCATATTGCTCATCTGCTAGAATTTCAGAGAATATTTGAAACAGGAGACAGCATGCTTATCCTGAGTTCAGTAATAAATGTAGTTAGTGAAAACAGTGTTAATTTGGTGATTTGTACATGAGACTTTCCACCCCACCTCCCATGCTGCCAAATGCCTCTTCTAAGGATACGGCCTCAGAAATGTGTGGGAAGTAACCCTAGGTGGGGCTTTCATCCTTACCTCAGCACCCTTTCAGATGCTCTTGACGCAATCAAGGGAACATCTTCCCTCTCATCTACCTGTTAATCTGTCCCAGGGCTTGGAAGCCTATTAAACCGAGAGGGTTTTTGAGAATAACCTGTGTGAATTTCTGATTCATCTCTGGAACTCCAGGATCAATAGATGATTGACAGGGTGGACACTCAGGATGTCTGAGGAAGGAAGAGAAAGGAGAAAGAAGGAGAGGAAGGAAGATGACTAGAGGAAGGGAGTGCTCCCATCTCAACCTCTATTCCACGAGGTAAAGGAGGGTTTGTGTGATTCAGTGGTGGCAGCATAGTAGTTAAGAGGGAAAGTCTGAAGGAACTCAAGCACACATGGCATTGTCCACAGAATATTTAACCCCTTTGAACTTCAATTTCCTTTTCATTAAGTGGAAGTGATCATTTCTACTTTTAAAACTTATTATAAAAATCAAACAAGCTAATGTATGTCAAATACTTGCATACTATCCACTTCATAGTAAGCATTCAGTTAATGTTAAATTTTATTAGTATTTTTTGACATCTTGTTTCTTTCTCTTCAGTATTTTTCCTACTTCTCACCTTTACCACAAGTCAGAAAATTACTCCTCTGGAAGCCTTATCTCTTAAACCCAGCATTTCCAAAAGTGTTCTGGGAAATAGATGTTAATAGGTGTTACATAAATGAAGGTTCATATTTAAATAAGTTTGAGAAGTAACTGGATGAAAAATAAATTAACTGGATTCTTTAGAGCAGGATTCTTTTTTTTTTTGAGTTGGAATCTCACTCTGTCTCCCCAGGCTGGAGTGCAGTGGCATACTCATAGCCACCACAGTGTCGACCTGTTGGGCTCAGGCGATCCTTCCACCTCAGCCTTCCAAGTAGCTGGAACTACAGGCACGCACTACCACACCCGGCTAATTTTTTTATTTATTGTAGAGATGAGATCTCGCCAAGTTGTCCAGGCAGTTCTCAAACCCGTGGGCTCAGGCAATCCCCTCATCTCCCAAAGTACTGCCTCCCAAAGTGCTGGGATTAAAGTACAGCAGGAATCTTTTATGAGTGAAATATGCTAATATGTAATTCTTTAGATGGGGATCAATGCATGCTGCATTTCCAAAAGTTATTTGACTCTAGACCCTCTCTCTTTTTTTGTTCCCAGAGTATCTCATGTAATTAGTGTTCTTAGAACTTATTTGCTCAACACTGCTCCAAAGAATTACTACACAGTTTTTTGTATGTACCTGTCAGAGCAGTTTCACAGGTTCTGTTTACTCACTGAAGCATTGCATTAACCATTTTTTTTCTTCATGTCAGGTGGGTAATTTGCCAACAACATAACACTATTTGAGAGAGGCACATTGTATGCGTTAGTGTAAAAGCCCAATCATCACACTTAAATTTTTTTAATGACCAGTGGGAAACTTAAAGAAATAACAATGACAAAACTTCTCTGAGTGTGCCAGGCTTTGCTCATGTGTATATATATTTTTAAAAAGGAGTTTTAAATTGTATTTTTAATTTTCATTCATCTATTCATTTTCACAAATGTTTCTGAGGATTCACTACTTGCCAGTCACAGTACTAGAAGTGCAGGATTGGTAGAAAACTTTTAGCTATACATAAAATGATAAGAATCTATAAGATAATATGGAAGCTCATTAGAAGAACACAATACAGATTTGAGGGGTCAGAGGAGGATGCCAGGAGGAAGTGATGTTTCTCATGGAATCTGAAAGATAAATAGGATGTAATCACCTGAAGTTAAATAGTTGAGGAGAATGCGTATATATGCAAAAGGAAATATGTGCATGAAGTGAGAGAAGCATGTTGAAAGAAATTCAGTGAACTGAAAGGTGAAAGTGAAAATAGCACATGTTTAATATAGCAAATTTAGAAAGTAGTAGAAAGTATACATGAAACAGGAAAATTCCCTTAGATTTCTGTGGGAAAAGGGAATGTTTTTACATTGTTGTGGGAGTGTAAATTAGGACAACCTCTGTGGAAAACAGTATGGAAATTTCTGAAAGATCTAAAAATCAACTTTCCATGTGACCCAGCAATCACCCTTCTGGCAATATACCCAGAGGAACTCAAATCATTCTACAAAAGAGATACCTGAGCAGGCATGTTTATTGCAGCACTATTCACAATAGCAAAATCATGGGACCAACCATGCTACCCATCAAAAGTGGACTGGATTTTTAAAAATGTGGTACATATACATGATGGAATATTATACAGCCATAAAGAAGTACAAAATTATGAACTTCGTAGCAACTTGGATGAATTTAGACTCTGTCATACTCAATGATCTATCACAGAAACAAAGAACCAAATACTACATGTTCTCACTCATAAGTGGACCTTGAACATTTATCATAATACTACAAGAAAGGGATTGGCAGTAGCAGGACATTGCTAGGAAAGGGAGAGAGGAGGCATATAACTTCACCAAGGGTACCTGATTATAAACCAGGTGAAGTGAGTACCAATGGAAGACCCAAACTTCACCTGTACACAGACCACTTATGTACCCTAGTCCTGACTTCTGCCCCATATCTTTAAAATAAGATTTTTTTGAAAAAGGGGAACTTTTTGAGTTCCAATATTTTATCTTGTTTCCGTTTCGTCTTTTTTATATGTATTTTCCCTTTACATAGTAGATTTTACAATATATATAAAATTCTGCTACTCGCTCCTAATATTATATTGTAAGAATGTATACAAGTTGTGAAAGAGTACTTTGAACTTCATTTTTAATGACTGATCAGGATTATATCTATAGATGGGATCCTTAGGGGCCCTTAAACTATAAGAGAGGGATGGCAGTATGCCAAGAAGTCCTCAGATGTCTTCTTTCATCATTTCTCTGGTGACAAGACTCCATGGTTAAGTCACTAGCTAGATGTGTTTCATATTGACCTAACTAAGATCATCCTTAAGATGCTTCAAGCAAATATTTTTGTGAGCCCTCTGTCTATATAAACGATTTGATTCAAAATTTTATTGCAAAATGTATAGAACCAGGTCAGGTCCACAAATTTAGGTGAAAATTTAGAACGGTGGGTAGAGAAGAGATACTTAGATGTTTGTTTATTGTTCAATTTTCTATGTGAAGTATGCTGGTATCATCTTTTCATGTCCTTTATTGGCCAATGAGGAAAATTGGCTACTTGGAGAAAAAGGTATCACCACTGTTTTTACTCACAATACATGGCTCTTTGGAACATATTTGTATCAAAACAATATAGATCTTCTTGCCTCAGCAGTTTGTAATGCCATTTTTTTTTTCTTGAGTTGGAGTCTCACTCTGTTGCCCAGACTGGAATGCAGTAGCCGCTCCCGGCCAATGCAGCTTCGACCTGCTGCGCTCCGGGGATCCTTCCGCCTCAGCCTTCTTAGTAACCAGAATTACAGGCATGTGCTACCATGCCCGGCTGATTTTTGATTTACTGTAGAGATGAGGTCTCGCCAAGTTGCCCAGGTGGGTCTCGAACCCGCGGGCTCAGGCAATTCACTCACCTCAGGCTCCCAAAGCAAGGGATTACAGGCTGAGCCACCGAGTCCAGCAGTAATGCCATTTCTTTAATGCTGGTTACACAATTACTCACGATGCTTCATCATTCATGGTACTTCCACAAAAACTAGTTGCCAATGACTGACACAAAGGTTTTTATGGTGCTTTGTTGATGAACACAAATGCAGGGCTCATCTTGAGTATAAGATAAAACATAAATGATAATTCAGTTTCTGGTTATGATAGGTGTACCATTTGAAATAGTAGAATATAAATGCATATTAACACATCTTACAACCATGCTTTTTCTTGAATTCTAGCGTTAGGCCATGGTCCCACATTCCTAGAATGTGTTTTCTTTCACAGTTGACTGCACAATGTAAACTGCCTTCTATACACCACCATCAGCAGGAAGAATATCCTGCTTAGACTGTATATCCAGTCCAGTTACAAGGGAGGAACTTGGGCATTTTTCAAAAGTACACTCCAAAGTGTGAGACCAGAGGTAAGGGCCCCACTTACCAGTGTCAGGAGGCATCAATGAGCCTAGCCATAAGTTTTAGTTCTGACTCAGTGATAAGTTCCAAAGAAATGATTGCCACTTCCCCCTCAGAAGTATTGTCACACTAGGCAGTGGGAGAAGAATACATTTACTTCAGAGAAACATATGCAATTTGCACTGTTCTGAAAGAAAATCCATGTCTCTTTAACAGAAAATAGCCAAATTCTGGAAACCACCATGTCAACACCCCAGTGATATGCTTCCCACTTTATGAGGGACAGATAGTAACAGTAACAATAATGACAGTAACAATAGAAATAAGTGTAATGGTTAAAGTTTATTGATACAGTATTTGAGGAGCATGCTGGGCACATTAAGTATGCTTCCTTAAATCATTCTATAGACCTACAAAGTAGTATTTTCTCTGTTGATGATATAAAGAAATCAAGACTCAGAGAAGTGAGGTGATTTAGCCAAGGTCACTCAGCAGATCGGTGGCAAAGCCAGGCCCACATGATTGTGTAATGCAAGTTCTTTGCATTGCATCTTACTACCCTTTGTAAGTCGATTCACCATCTGAAGGTGCAGAAAGATAGCCCGGGATGGGACACAGACTCAGGGTAATGCACAGGGAGGTACTGGAAGCAGCTTGCATGACCTGAGACTCCTCCCTCCCAGGCTAAGACCAGCCAGGGTGCTTTATCACTCCTTTCTCCTTTACCACTTGAAGCACTATTCATCCTTCAAGCCTGTAGGGTCTTCACTCTTCCCAAGCATGCCATTAGATTTTTTTTTCTAATTGCATTTCTACTTCAGCATTTCATTTCTCAGTGGGCTATAATTAGGCTTCCTACTTTTTTTTTAAAAAAAGTAAACAAGCATGCATGTGAAGCCTGCAGTAGATGACCTTCAAGCTGTTTGCTGGTCTTGAAAGTACAATTTTCACTGGAAACCTGGAGGTGGCAATTTTTGTTCTCTCATGAGGTGCTATGGAAATTCAGAGAACTGGACATTAGTTACTGTGTGACCTTGGTGGGGTTACTGCCTCTCTGACTGGGTTTTTCCTGTGTGAAATGGGGATGAGGGTAGGAAATTTGCAGTGGATGAGAGTTAGTCTGTGGTAGCTTGCTAACCAGTTCTCTTTCTCAAACTGATGTGCTACAGCACCATGAACTTGGACGCATGCATCTTAGACTGCCCTCCTGTGTAATCATGGAAGATAGAAGAGAAAGAACACAGGATATGGAGTCACAGAGCTCTGTGTTTGAAATCTGTCTTTCTACTTCTGTTTGTATGACCTAGAGAAAGTCATTTAAACTTTTTGACAACTCAGGAAATTGTGTCCTACCCCAGAGTCTCCAGGGCATGGATTTTGAGATGTCATTCCACAGAATGGTTAACTAGCAGATGTTTCTGTGATGTCCCTCCCCTTGCAGACATCTGTGGACAGAAAAACCCATCTCCTGCTCTACTTCTTACATCCTCTCCCTCACCAAGACTGCTCCTCTTCAGGTCAGAAGCATCAGCTTTGTGCTGCCTTAGGCATTCTGAGCTTGCTGAAGCTGATGAATTATGATTTCCTCCATCCCCAGGCCTCTTACTTCAGCTTGGAAGCATTGGGTTCCCTGGCCACTCACTGCTTCCAGGCTGTGCCTTCGTAATCAGATTTTTAGGTGGCTGTAATGATGATGGATGAGGCAGAAGAATGGCAAAGGCGACCTTCTGGAGTCCAATCACAGTGTCACTCAGGGAGCCTGGTGTGGACCCCGGGTCCCATCATGCTCCTGGGAGGGGCTCTGGGGCATTTCTCCGTGTGGGTTCAGGACAGTGGTGCCCATGTGCCAAGTATTTCTGATGAAATGAGACACTCACCACCACCTTCCTACCTTATAGTTATCGCCTCTTCACTCTCCTGGTCAGCCACCTGGGAAAGGAGAATTCTACTCTCGGTTAGGTACTTCCCTTTCCAATCAACACTTCTTCACCTGCTTACTCAGTTATTCATTAGATAAGACACTCATACATCTTTTTAAAAATTTACAGAGCTACTGAAATGATAGAAAACACAGATTTTGTGATCCCTCATGATACTAGGTTCTTTAACAGATGATCTCATTCACTGTGGTTAGGAACACAGGCTCTGCTGACCAAATGCCTGAATCCCAATCCTGAATCTTCTACTTATTGCTGTGTGACCTGAGGTCAAATTCTTAAACTTTCTGAGTTTTACTTTCTTTATCTATAAAATAGGAACACAAACTCTACCTAAAGTATAATAATTGTCTAGGGGGTAAATGAGATAATATGCCAAAAAATCTTAGACAGGACCTGACACATAGTAAATGATCAATAGAACTTAGCTATTATTACTAAAGTTCATAACAATCCTATGGCTACTATTACTTTCCCTATTGGTGGATACAAAAACTGAGGGTAAGAAAACTTGGGAAATTTTCCAAGTTCAAAGAACTCACAAATGATAGAGATGATAGAGTTGGAATTCAAAAGCAGGTAGTCTTATTCGTGGTCTTTTTTTTTTGGAGTCTCACTCTATCGCCCAGACTGGAGTGCAGTGGCCGCTCCTGGCCACCGCATCCTCGACCTGCTGGGCTCCAGCGATCTTTCTGCCTCAGCCTTCCGAGTAGCTGGAATTACAGGCGTGTGCTACCACGCCCAGCTGATTTTTGATTTATTGTAGAGATGAGGTCTCGCTGCTCAGGTGGGTCTCGAACCTGCGAACTCAGGCAATCCACTCACCTCAGCCTCCCAAAGGCGTGAGATTACAGGCTGAGCCACCGAGCCCGGCTCATGGTCTTTAATATATGTAGCAGAGGGATCAGATGGGAGGAGAGATGGGGAGAAGATGATAATATAAGATTAGACAATTAAAAGCAAAAAAAAAAAAAAAAGGCTAAGAAGCTACCTGTCCCAGATTTTTAAAGGTTATTATTTTCTACCCTTTCAGCCTAGGATTTTCTACAAGAATCCCTCCTCTAGCCAAGCCCCAGCCCCAGATTCCTGTTGCCTTTGCTGCTATTGTTTCCCTTCCCTGGAACACCCGTTATGCCTGTTCCTGGGTGAAACTGAACTGACCCCATTGCTTCTTGCCTTAGCTCCAGCCACCTTCCCTACCACATCTTCTGTTCAGCTATGAGACTCTCTTTGGACTTCCCAATCATGTTTTATTCTGTTACAACCACAACCAGCCCTACTATTTTTGCTATCAATATGACCTCAGCCTAGAATCCTTTCTCTACCGCTATGCCTGGAAAACACTTACCCTTCCTCCAGGGCCAAACCTAAGTGTCTTCTTCTCTGTGAAGTCTTCCAAGGCCCTGCGAGTAGAGTTAGTCAATCTCTGATCTGTGTGTCCCCCTTCTTGAATTCCTCTCTCACAGTATTTATCATCAAATTGGCATTGTCTGCTTCTGGGACTGTCTCAACTTAGTCCTTGATGTCAAAGACAGTGTCACCCTCTTGTCAGTGTCCCTAGTACCTAGCATAGATCTGAGGGATTAGTAGGTATGTGTGTGTGAGGGGAGAGGGTTGTGGATTGGGGAAGGTTGTAGATTAGGTAAATTGAATGGAACTGTGGTGAAATGAGCTGGGCCTTTGAGCATGACTATGAAGTATAAGTAAGAGATGTAAGGGCTTAATGCTTATTAAACTCAATACTAGATTCAAGCTTCTTTTAAACACAAGCCTTTGAACCTAGATCCTCCCTTTCTCCCTCCCTCCCTTCTTTTCTTCCTTTTAGAAATAATAAAATGCCTAATTTACATTTGGTGCTGGAATACAGAAGAGTGATCCCTGCTCCTTACCCCATGTTACTCCTTCATGAAGCTTCCTCAGTGATGGGCTTTCTGAGGCAACATAAGGCTACCTACCTCCAAAGCCCTCTAACAAAGCCCCTCAGACCATGGCCTTCTGCCTTTTGCAGAGTCTTAACACACTCCCTGGTGATTTCTGATAGCCATCATCTGCCAGTAACACATTGGCTCATACTTTTCCCAATGTTCTTTCCATAAGTTCTAGGACAGGGCAGGTTAACAGTGTTCAGAGCATTTTTTACAATAGTTATCTCATAAGTTACCTCATGTCATGATCAGCCTTGCTGGGACAGAAGCTAAGACAAGATATATGTATCTCATAGATAGGAAAATCAAGGCTCAAAGAACTTGTGAGACTCAGTACCTGTTCAACTCTGTGCATTGGCCTGTAAAATAAATGTCCTAGCTTTTTCACTGGCAGAACCATTTTCAAGAGCAGTAAGGCTATTTTACACTAGAGAATCAGCTTAGTTTGGGTTGGCAAATGACATATGAAGATAAAATTGTGAAAGAGTTTCCGCTGAGAAAATGATGTGTTCAGGGTTGTGTCCCAAAGAGCAGTAATTCCAGTAATTGTTGACTTCTACATCTTTGTTTCTGTTTTTTCACTTGTTTCCCATGCCTTAATTTATGTAGATGGCTTGGACTGATTCCTTTTAAGGAGATCTGTGAGTTACTGTTTTCCATTTATGTGTAAGTCTTATGAGTCAGACTCATGTATACCATAGGACATTTCATTCATTCATCATATTATCAAGTATTCCCTGAGCACCTTCTCCATGCCAGCCCCGGTCTTGGCACTGAAAATGTGAAAAACTTGGCACATTCCCTGCCCTCATGGAACTCACAGTTCAGTGACAGAGATAGACACAATTATACCAAATGGAAGACACAATTGCTTGTTACAAGACTGTGCCTAGAGTCACAGAAGATGAGGGTTTCAAGAAAGTCCTTCTAGCTATAGCAACCCCTTAATTAGGTCTTGAAAGACTGATGAAGACATAGTACCAGGGTGTTGAGGAGCAAGAAGGGCATTCCAGACAAAAGCAGCAACGTGTGCCTAGAAGAAACAGTTTGATTTGTTCCAGTAGCAAAAGCAAGTTTGGTGTAATCTCTCTTTAAACCAATGAATAGAACATGGAAAGAGCTAAGGTTAGATAAGTATTGGGAGTTGGAGGTGCGTATATATCACAGACTAAGTTGATGACTTGTCCTGGGGCAATGGGAGGTCTCAGGAGAGGAGTGACATTTCCCATTTAATGCATATTTCCAGTTTGTTAGGAATGAAATGGAATGAGTCTTTGTAAAGCAGTGGTCCCCAACCTTTATGGCACCAGGGATGGGGGTCATGGAAGACAATTTTTCATGGACTGGGTTGTGGGGGGATGGTTTCGGGATAATTCAAGCACATTACACGTATTGTGCACTTTATTTCTATTATCATTAATTGTAATATATGAGAATCTAATGCTGTGGATCTGACAGGAGGTGGAGCTCAGGCGGTAATGTGAGCCATGAGTAACGACTGTAAATACAGATGAAGCTTTGCTCACTTGCCTGCCGCTCACTTCTTGCTGAGTGGCCCAGTACCAGTCCATGGCCCAGGGCTTGGGGACTCCTGTTGTAAAGGAATTGGAAGACTTGGATTCTGCTTATATTTGTATCCCCTACAAATTGAGCGAACATGTTTAAGTCTTGGAATATCCCCAAGTCTGTTTCTTTACGTATAAAAAGGGAATAATAAGTGACCTGCCCATTGTATAAGGGTATTTTGAGAAAAAAATAAAGGAGTAGAAAATAATTTGTGAATTATAAAACTTTTACTCATTACTCATTTACAACACACTTATTATTAATCTTATATCCTCAGTGGCATAAGATTGCAGAACTAGATAAATACAAATAGAAAAGTTTTATGATTACTGTCCAGGGATATTATTTAGTACTAAATTTCATGGTACTAATGCTCTTGTAGGCAAAGAGAGAGGAGAAAAGAAGTGAAAGTCTACAGTAATGAAAACAGCCTGGTATTGGTACAAGAACAGGCACATAGACCAATGGAATAGAATTGA
>NW_007250805.1:29544-32736 GCF_000164805.1 Carlito syrichta | reverse complement strand
CTTTGTAAAGCAGTGGTCCCCAACCTTTATGGCACCAGGGATGGGGGTCATGGAAGACAATTTTTCATGGACTGGGTTGTGGGGGGATGGTTTCGGGATAATTCAAGCACATTACACGTATTGTGCACTTTATTTCTATTATCATTAATTGTAATATATGAGAATCTAATGCTGTGGATCTGACAGGAGGTGGAGCTCAGGCGGTAATGTGAGCCATGAGTAACGACTGTAAATACAGATGAAGCTTTGCTCACTTGCCTGCCGCTCACTTCTTGCTGAGTGGCCCAGTACCAGTCCATGGCCCAGGGCTTGGGGACTCCTGTTGTAAAGGAATTGGAAGACTTGGATTCTGCTTATATTTGTATCCCCTACAAATTGAGCGAACATGTTTAAGTCTTGGAATATCCCCAAGTCTGTTTCTTTACGTATAAAAAGGGAATAATAAGTGACCTGCCCATTGTATAAGGGTATTTTGAGAAAAAAATAAAGGAGTAGAAAATAATTTGTGAATTATAAAACTTTTACTCATTACTCATGTAAGAATGGTCATCATTAATAAAACAAACAACAACAGATGCTGGTGAGGATGATGAGAAAAAGGACTGCTTCTACACTGCTGGTGGGAATGCAAACTAGTACAACCTTTTTGGAAGACAGTGTGGCGATTTGAAAGAACTAGAAATTGACCTTCCATATGATCCAGCAATTCCCCTATTGGGAATATACTCGGAGGAACTCAAATAGTTCTACAAAAAAAGATACCTGCACACATATATTTGTTGCAGCTCTATTCACAATAGCAAAAACATGGAACCAACCATGTTGCTCATCGAAGCTGGACTGGATTAAAAAAATGTGGTACATATACACAATGGAATATTATGCAGTCATAAAGAAGAACAAATATATGGACTTTGCAGCAACTTGGATGAATTTGGAGTCGATCATACTCAGTGATTTATCACGGAAACAAAGAACAGAGTTCCATATGTTCTCACTCACAAATGAACCTTGAACAATTATAATAGTATAAGAAAGGGATTGGCAGTAGTAGGAAACTGTCAGGGAAAGAGGTGGTGGGATTGGCAGTTGAGGGAAACTGCTAGGGGAGGGCGGGGCATACCCCATCAACAAGGGTACCTGCATGATCGATGTTTATTTACCTAACCCCGAAATGTACCCTACATCTTTATAATACATTTTTTAAAAAAAGAAAATGACATTTATTGAACATTTATGTGCCAAATATTATGCTAGATGTAGAAATTAAGGCTCAAAGAGTTGTAATAACTTATCCAAAGCAGAACCAGGATTAGAACCCAAATACTAATTAGTCCTAACCTTGTATTCCTTTCTATCCACTGAGTATTTTGGAGAAAGAGGACAGTGAGGCAAAAGAGACAGGAAATATTTGCAGGTAGAAATAAATACAAGTGTTTGAGAGAGTGAGGAAATGGATCATTGACAGATTTTAGCCAAAATTCTTGAATGACAAGTCGTTGTTTTGTTTGATGCATTAGCAACTGAACATTATTTGAATAGGGAGTGTTCTAAGTAAAGTTGTTGGTGGGGGGTGGGGATTAGGCCAAACACAGAAGGCTCCAGAGAAAAGCGATGACCTAAACAGCTTTAGTGTTTACTTGGTTTGTTTTTTTAAAGTAGTTAAATAATGCATTTATTAGTCTTTCTTTATCTTTTAAGGCAATAAATTCCTAGAGTTTATAACACCAGCAGAAAATTTAATCTTTAGAGTTCTGTAGCCTTCAAATCATTAGAAACTGCACAGTTTTCATAGTCATCTCATTAGGTTCTGATGCAGATATACTCTTTATTTTCAATTTCCAGTGACTTATCATTATACTTAAAGAAACATTCAATTCATTGCCATAATCTATAAGGTCATCTATAATTTGATCTCTGTCTATATCTCTAACTTCTCTTCCATTCCTATTTCTCACTAAATTCCAGCCATTAGCGACTTCAGTTTTCTCAAACATTCCAAGCTTATTTCCTATATCAGGGTCCTGGCGGGAATTTGAGAAGAATTTGATAAAGGGACAATTTACAAAAGTGTTGACAGGATGTAAGGAAAACATAAGGTATAGTATAATACCTGGACCAAGTAGTACTAAGGTGCTGTTATTACCACCCAAGACCTGAAGAGACAAAAGGAGGAAAGAAGTGGTTTTCAGACCATAAAATAAGGGAGTTTTGTTGTGAAGGACACCTGACAGGAGCTAAGAAAACTAGGTTGAGGGCCATAATGAGTTTAAAGTGATTCCTACAGGGAAGGAGCCAGGGAACTACATAGTAAAAGGATTCTCTCCTCTTTCTGGGAAGGGATTCTGCTGGAAATCCCTATTGTCTAAACCCAACCTGGAAACTAGAGAGAAAGGGAAACCTTTTTATTTAGTGGATTGAACCAATTGCCAAAATCAACAGTTTTGTAAGGTTTAACCCAGTACATACAGGTCAGCCTTCTAATGCAAAGAGCAGTGCTAGAAGGGTGGAGAGTAAGTAAATCTGGAGAAGCAAACAGAAGATATCCAGCACAGTCCATCTATCTGGAACTCATTTACCTGGTCTTCAAGTGGCTTTCTGGCCATTTATTCCTCAACTCAAACGTTAGCACTTTACAGAGCTCTTCCCTGTGTAGCCCCAAACAACAGCATCACTATTAAATCATTTTGTTCCATCTTATTCACAGTATTTCTCACCATCTGAACTTATCTATTTTATTTTTAATGATTAATATTTGTCTCACTCCACTAGAATGTAAGCCCTGTGTGAGCAGGAATCTTGTTTGTTTGACTCCCTGCTATATTGCTAACACAGTACCTGATGCACTGTTGGCACTTCATTGAGTGTGAAATAAATGAACATATTGCACCTTCTTTCCATAGCAGCTTATACTTCTTCATAGCATTATCACAGTCTGACATGTATTAGATTTATTTATGTATCTTCTTTGGTGTGCTTCTTGAGAACATTGTTTGTTTTAAAACCCCAGCATCTGGTAGAGGGTGTGGTATAGAGTGGAGATTATTCCAATTTTTTTTTTTGAGTTGGATTCTCACTCGATTGCCCGGACTGGAGTGCAGTGGCCGCTCCCGGCCACCGCAGCCTCGCCTGCTGGGCTCCGGCGATCCTTCCACCTCAGCCTTCCAAGTAGCCAGAATTACAGGCATGTGC
>NW_007250805.1:11630-29524 GCF_000164805.1 Carlito syrichta | reverse complement strand
GTCTCGAACCCGCGGGCTCAGGCAATCCACTCACCTCAGCCTCCCAAAGGCGCGGGATTACAGGTTGAGCCACCGAGCCTAGCTTCCAATTTTTTAAAAGTGAAATAACAGTTCACTTTTAAGCAGGGCAGGACGTTGGTCACAGGGTGCTAGTTCCAGAGAAATCTATTTGAGTTCAAGAAACTATCTTGTAATCTTGCCTAACTGTTGTCTACCTGGATCTTGTCACCTAACTTCTTCAAGAATAAGCACCATGTCTTCTTCTCTTGAGTTCTCCAGAGCATACTCAGATTCTCACTTAGTGTTTGTTCATTCTTGCTTTAGACATATTTCTAACTAGCCTGCATGGTTGGCTTCACAGTTCACAGTAAAGTGTAAGAAGGAAAATAGAAAAGAGAAAGAGCTGTCACAGCAACTAGATTAATCATCACAATGAGCGGTACCTGAGACTCCAATAGCTAAACAGGGAAAATAAACAACTGAAAGATGTGGACATTTAGTCTCTTATTATTGGTTTCCCAAATATCCAAAAAAGGGCCTGATTGTGTTACCAATAATAATAATATTTTAAAAAATAATATCACATACACTTAGACTTTGGTTCCAGTTTCCATGGTCAATAAATGGTTTTTGAATTAATGAATAAATAAAAGAATGAATGAATAAAATGTGTACTATTCAGTATAATTCATTTGATTTCATGATAGGATGATATTTATTCTTATGATAGTTAAATGAAATTTACATTGTACTTGTATTGTTTGTTAAGCTGACTATAACTCAATCTAAATGAAGTGAAAGTAGTAATATTCTATCTTTTTTAATATATATTTTTATTTTATTTATTTATTTATTTTTGCGTTGGAGTCTCACTCTGTCACCCAGACTGGAGTGCAGTGGCTGCTCCCAGCCACCGCAGCCTCGACATGCTGGGCTCCGGCGATCCTTCTGCCCCAGTCTTCCAAGTAGCCAGAACTACAGGCAAGTGCCACCATGCCCAGCTAATTTTTGATTTATTGTAGAGATGAGGTCACGCCAAGTTGCCCAGGTGGGTCTCGAACCCGCGGGCTCAGGCAATCCACTCACCTCAGCCTCCCAAAGTGCGGGATTACAGACTGAGCCACTGAGCCTGGCTTATATTTTTCATTTTAAAATTGTGGGGTACAGTTAAGGGTTAGGTATACAAATATGCATTGTGCAGATACCCTTGTTGATGAGGTGTGCCCCCCTTCCCCAGGCAGATATTGACTACTGTTAATCCCACCTCCCTTTCCCTCCCTGCCTCCTAACCCATAGTTTCCTGCCACTGTCAATCCTTTTCTTATACTACTATGGTAGTTGTTCAAGGTTCACTTATGAATGAGAACATGTGATACTCAGATCTTTGTTTTTGTGAGAGATCACTCAGTATCATAAACACAATTCCATCCAGGTTGCTGAAAAATTCATGATTTTGTTCTTTTTTATGGCTGTATAATATTCCATTGTGTATATGTACCACATTTTAAAAATTCAGTCCTCTTTTGATGGACAGCATGGTTGGTTCCATGATCTTGCTATTGTGAACAATGTTGCAATAAACATACTGTACAGGTATCTTTTTTGTAGAGTGATTTGAGTTCTTCAGGGTATATTCCCAGTAGGGTATTGTGGGGTCATATGGAAGGTCGATTTTTAGAGCTTTTAGGAATCGCCACACTGTTTTCCAGAGAGGCTGTACTAGTTTACACTCCCACCAACAGTGTAGAAGTGTTCCCTTTTCACCACTTCCTCTCCAGCATCTGTTATTTTTTTGAGTTATTGATAATGGCCACTCTGACTGAAGTTAGGTGTTATCTCAGTGTAGTTTTAACTTGCATCTCCTTGATGACTAGTGAGGTTGAACATTTCTTCATGTATCTGTTGGCCACTCATATGCCTTCTGTTGAGAAGTGTCTGCTCATATCTTTTGCCCACTTTGTAATGGGGTTGTTTGTATTTTTTCTTTTCTGCATGTTTGAGTTCCTTATAGATTCTTAATGTTAGGCCTTTGTTAGACATGGAGTTGGCAAATACTTTTTCCCAGTCGGTGGGCTCTCTCCCTGTACTCTTGATGGTTTCCTTGGCTTTGCAGAAACTTGTCAGTTTAATGAGATCCCACTTGCCTATCTTATCCCTTATGGCCTGTACATTTTGGGTTTTGCTCAGGAATTGGATGCCAGTTCTAACTTTCATAAGAGTGTGTCATGCATTTTCTAAAGTTCTTATCTTTGGAGGCTTTACATTTAGGTCTCTGATCCATTTAGAGTTAATTTTTGTGTATGGGGATAGATAGGGGTCCTGTTTGAATCTTCTGCATGTGGTCAGCCAGTTTTCCCAGCACCATTTACTGAGTAGGTTCTCCTCTCTCCAGTGGTGGGTAGTGGAGGCGTTGTTGAAGATGAGGTGGTTGAGCAATTGAGGTTTTGCTTCTGGAATCTCAATTCTATTCCATTGGTCTATTTGCCTGTTCCTGTACCAATACCAGGCTGTTTTGGTTATTGTAGCCTTATAGTAAAGTTTAAAGTCTGGTAGTGTGATACCTTTTGCTTTGTTTTTTGTTTGTTTGTTTGTTTGCTGAAGATTGTTTTGGCTATTCTTGGTCATTTATGTTTCCATATGAGTTCCTGTATTGTTTTTTCTAGATCTGAGAAGAATGTTGCTGGTAATTTGATGGGTATTGCATTAAATCTGTAGATTGCCTTATGTAAGATGGACATTTTCACAATGTCGATTCTTCCAATCCATGAGCATGGGGTATTTTTCCACTTGTTTGTGTCATCTTTCATTTCTTTGAGCTGTGTTTTGTAGTTTTCATTGTAAAGATCTTTCACATCTCTAGTTAGGAAGATGCCAAGGTATTTCATTTATTTTGTGGCTATTTTGAATGGAATAGTACTTTTTATTTGGGTTTCTGTTTGTTTATTATTGGTGTAAGGAAATGTGATTGTCTTTTGCATATTTATTTTAAATGCAGGGACTTTGCCAAAGTCCTTTAACAGTGCAAGGAGGTTTTAACAGATTCTCTTGGGTTTTCCAGGTATACAATCATGTCGTCTGCAAAGAGAGATAACATGACCTTCTCTTGTCATATTTGACTATCCCTCTTTGACTATCTCTTGTCATATTGCCTTCTCCTTTCAGATTGTACCAGCCAGGACTTCCAATATCATATTAAAAGGAGGGGTGAGAGTGGGCATCCTTGTCTTATTCCAGTTTCAGGGGAAATGGTTCCAATTTTTGACTGTTTAGGAGTATGCTGAATGTGGGTTTCTCGTAGATGGCTTTTACTATTTTGAGGTATGCTCCACATATGCCTAGATGTTCAAGGGTTTTTATCAAGAAGGGGTACTGGATTTTATTAAAAACTTTTTCTGCATCTAATGATATAACCATGTGGTTTTTTTGATGTCTGTTGATGTATTTAATTACATTTATGGTCTTACGAATGTTGAACCAGCCTTGCGTCCCAGAGATGAAACCTTCTTGGTCATGATGGATAATTTTTGACATGTGTTGTTGAATCCAGTTTGCTAGGATCTTGTTGAGAATTTTAGCATCTATGTTCATCAAAGATATTGGCCTGTAGTTCTCTTTCTTTGCTGGATCTTTACCTCGCTTGGGTATCAATGTGATGTTAGCTTTATAATATGATTTGGGGAGAGTTCCATCTTTCTCAATCACCTGGAATACTTTCAGTAGGATTGGTATCAGTTCCTCCTTAAATGTCTTGTAGAATTCTGCTGGAAAGCCATCTGGTTTAGGGCTTTTTTTTGTAGGTAGTTTTCTTGTTACATAGTCAATTTCCTTGATTGTTATTGGTCTATTTAGGGTCTTGATTTCTTGTTATTTCAACCTAGGTAGGTTGTGTGATGTCAGAACGTCTTCTATTTCCTTTAGGTTTTCAAGTTTGTTTCCATACAAGTGTACGTAGTAGTCTCTAATGATCTTTGTATTTCTTCAGGGTCAGATGTGACTTCATCTTTTGTGTTTCTAACTGTGTTTTTGAACTTTTTCTCTCTTTTTCTTGGTCAGTCTAGCTAGGGGACCATTGGTCTTGTTTATCCTTTCAAAGAACCAGTTTTTTGTTTCATTGATTTTTTTGTATTATCTTTTTATCTTCTATGTCCTGGATTTGGGCTTTTATTTTGGTGATCTAGATTCTTCTGCTGAAGATAGGGTTTTGGTGGTCTTGCTTTTCCAGCTTCCTTAGGTGACTTGTTAGGCAGTTAATTTATGATCCTTCCATTTTCTTCCTGTGCTTTTATAGAGATATGAATTCCCCTCTTACTACATCTTTCATGGCATCCCAGAGAGTTTTGTAAGATGTTTCTTCATTTTCAATAGTTTCCAGGTATCTTTTAATCTCTGTTTTGATTTCATCACTGACCCAGTTGTTGTTTAGCATCATGCTGTTTAGTGTCCATGTCTTTGTGGGTTTTGGGGGAAACTTGTTGGTGTTGATGTTATTTTTATTCTACTGTGGTCCTAGAAGGTGTATGGCAAAATTCCGATCTTTTGAAATTTGTTTATCTTGATTTATGGCCAAGTATGTGGTTGATCTTAGAATATGTTTCATGTGGTGATGAATAGAATGTATATTCGGTGATTGTTGGGTGAAGTGTTCTGTAGGTATCAATTAAGTTCATTTGGTCAAGAGTCACATTGAGGTTCCAGATCTCATTGCTGATTTTTTGTCTTGATGAACTTTCTATGATTGTGAGTGGGGTATTAAAATCCCCAGCTATGATAGTGTTAGAGTCTATATATTTTTTTAGTTTACCTAGAATTTGCTTTATGAAAGTTGGTGCTCCTATGTTTGGTACATATATGTTTAGGATAGATATTTCTTATTGATGGATTGAACCTTTTATCATTATGTAGTGGCCTTCTGTATCATTTTTAGTTTTGATAGCTTAGAGGTATTTTGTCTGAGGTTAAGATTGTGACTCCTCCTTTCTTTGGTGTTCCGTTTGCCTGAAAATTTGTTTCACATTCTCTTACTTTGAGTCTGTGGGTGTCCTTTCTAGTGTGATGAGTCTGTTGGAGGTAGTATATTGTTGCCTGGTGATATTTTATCCATTTTACCATTCTATGTCTTTTCAGTGGTGCTTTTAGTCTATTCACAGTCAGGCTAATTATTGAAATGTGAGAGTTGATCCCTATCATAAGGTTCTTATAGAGTTGTTGTTGTTCCTGTTTATTTTTTGTCTTTCTTTTGGTTTGGGAGTTTGTTCATGTGTGTTTTTAATCCTTTTCCTGTACTCTTGTGAAGAACGTTGTTGTTCCTTTTTTTCCCCTTTTCTTCTGTTATTAATACTTTCTTAAGTTTTCTTGTAGAGGTGGTCTCTGGCAGTGTAAGTTCTTAGGGATTGGATATCTGGAAAAGATTTTAAAACTCCCTCACTGATGAAGCTTAGCTTGACTGGGTAGGTTATTCTTGGTTGAAATTCTTTATCTTTTAAAACTTTGAAGATAGGTCTCCAAGCTCTCCTAGCCTGAAGGGTTTCTTAGATAAATCTGCTGCCATTATAACTGGTCTTCCTTGGTAAGTAGTCTGATCTTTTTCTCTTGCTGCCTTTAGTATTTTTTTTTATACTTACTTTGTTTAGGCAAATTAATATGTGTCTGGAAGTTGGTCTTCTCATTTGTTGTCTTGCAGGGGTTCTCTGAATCTCTTATGTTTGAATTTTCACATCACTGAGGAGATAAGGGAAGTTTTTTTGCATAATTTCATGGAATAATTGTTCCAGGGTGGTCTCTGTCTCTCTTTCTGCCTCAGGAAGTCCAATTACTCTTAGGTTCAGTCTCTTGAAGAAATCGCTCATCTCTTGAAGGTTTTGTTCTGTCTTTTAAAGCTTCTTTTCTATGTTTTTGACAGTTTATGTTAGTTCTATATTTTGGTCCTGAAACTCTGAGATTCTTTCTTCTGCTTGGCTATTTCTGCTTTCTATGCTTATCAGCTTGTATTTATTTTATTCACAGTATTTTTTACTACTGTTATCTCAATTATCAACTCCTTCCTATTTTCCTCTTATCTCTCCTCAATTCTTTTTAATCTCTCCATTAATGTTTTGATATCTGGGTTTGTAGTTTGTGGCCAGTCATTCTGGGGGCTCTTCATTGTTTGCATTCAAAGTCCAGTTTTCTCAGTGTCTGACCTTGCAGGGGTCTGTGAGAGACCCATATTTTTCTTTTGTTTTTTCTTCATTTATGTAGATTTTTCTCTCTCCCTTTCCCTCCCCTTCTTTAATTTTGTTTTTCAGGGATGGTGGGGTTGCTTTTACTTCTTTTTGTTCAATCTCCTGTTCTTCTTTTTTTCACTTTGAGATTGGACTGTGGGTGGAGGGCTGTACTTTTTGCAGTTTTTAGGTTTAATTGAGGGGGAGTCTGTGATTCAGAATCTATGTGCAGATCCCAGTATCCACCAACAGGTGTATGGGCACACTGGAACCCACTTCCTACTGCCTTACAATCTGTCCATGCAGTGGGGTTTAGGTTTACTCCCTGGAACAAAAGGAGGTAAGATAAAGGAAAATAATGGAAGAAGGTGGGGCTCAAGAGGAAGTTGGAGAGAGTGAAGAGTAAGAGGGAAAAGGGAAAACAGACATACATACCAACTAACGAATGGAAAGAGACACAAGGCCAGTAAAGAGTAAAAAAACAGACAAACAAAATTCCCTAAAGCATACCCATAATCACACAAAGACAGTCTAATAAAATCATGCCTTTTGATGTGTTTTCGCCAACAAAAACAGGTAGTCTAATTCAAAAAGCAAACAAAAGTGAACAAAACAGTCAAAATAATAAAATCAAAAATCAAAATAAGAAACCAGACTAGCTCTGGAGTCTTTCCTGAGTGTCTAAAGTCTCTTCAGCTTTGATCTCTAACCCCTCCCTTTTGCTCTCATTGCAGGCAGATAGATTTACTCACAGATTGGGTTGGTTCCTTTGGCTTGCTACCTGAGAGGTCTGCCACACAGGACTGAGTTGTCTGTGTCTGATTCAGCATGGGGGAGGGGTTTCTGTCTCCTGTTTTGGCGAGGTTACCTTAGAAAACAATGTGGAGGCTGCTCAAAGATGCGTAGGGCCATGCAAATCTCTGCCTGGAAAATGGCTGCAGTGGGTGGGTCCTCTTTCATCAATCCTTTCTTTCCGCTTGTCCTTTCTCTCCACTTGTCTGGGTCCATAGATGATCCACTATGACGGGCGATGATGTATGTCCAGCATTAGGCACTGGGAACCAGTGATATGGCTGGGTGCTGCATTTGGTGTGCCATTGGAGGCTTGGGGTAGAGGAGGGAGCCAGGAATTCCCCGGGGTGGAACTGAGAGCCACAGCATCAGCAGCTATTCAGCACCTGGTAGCAAACAGCAGTAATCCCTTGTGGAGGCTGTAGTGCCACGGAGGCTGTTTGCTGCATGGGACTGGCTATTGCAGCCACCCCCCGTGTAGGCGGTGGTTGTGGGGGCACATGGAACTGCCTTAAGGAGCCACCTTTTGTGGCAATCTTCACAGTTCAGCTTGTCCCATCGCCATCTTGCTGGAACCTCATATTCTATCTTTTAAATGCCAATAAGTGTTATAGCTCACTCCTGTTGTGTTTAAATATAAATTTCATTAAAACAGAGTTTCCCCCTTGATGTTATAGCTCAGTAATTAAAATGGTTTCTTAACTCCAAGAAATGGCACCCACCTTTAAGAGCCCCAAGAAGGAGTACAAATATTTTAGTCCTAGATTTACACGATGGCAATTTTCCCTTCGGCATAATCCTATTGCATTTATAGCACTTGCCAGAGTTGTGCCAGTCACATGGCTCCAATACTGCCAAAAAAAGAGAACTAATCTTGAAACCTAAAAATAAAATAAATGGAAAAAAATCTAGATGCATGTCATATCACCCTGACAGTGCCTGCAGATTCTATTTCAATAGCACTGCATACAGGCAAATGGGCACATCCAAGAAGTCCTTGACTTCTGTTATTTGAGAATCATCAGCAGTTGGGATTTTTATCAAATACTTTGCCAGCTGGCCTGGTTCCTCACCAATCCTGTCTCTGGAGCCATCACAGGTTTATTTTATCTCCTTTTGGAAATCTGTGCAAGTTGAAAGGCCATATTCTTCTATGCTGTCCTGGCATAATGAGTGCAATTGTGGTTACACCACCTTAAGGATTGTGTGTAGCTTTCCTGGGGCAGGGAAGCTCAACAGAAAAAAAGATGTGACAATGAAGATGAAGGAGTCAAATATGTTGAACCTACAGAGGAACCTGGCTTCTGAATTATCTAGTTGTTCCTTTGGACAATTCTACACATCTGGATCACTTCAGTCATAGATTTCCTCATCAAATTTTGTGTCGCAGTGTTGTTTTGAGAGTCAACTAAAAAATGTATGGGAAAGTATAACATAAATGATCAAGTTCTACCTAACTTTTATTGTTTTATTATTATCTAAATTTATAGTTGGATCAAATATTCAGTCAAAGAAGTCATATATTATTAAAAATGTTAGCATCAGAAGACCTGAGTGTAGATTTTAGTTTTTTGACTTGATAGTTGGGTAACTATTTACTTAGTCTTCTGAACTATAACTTCCTAATATATAACATTGTAATTAAGAAATTTATTCAATAAACAGATTTGAGCCCCTATTTTTGTGGACCTGATGGTTTGTGGAGATGAAAAATATAGTGCTTATCTTGTGAAGGAGACAATAAGTAAAAACAGGCAGAGTAATCACCTGTATCCAAGTACTATTGCTCTGTAGAAGAGTGGATCAAACCCAGCCTGCTCTATCATTGTGTATTTCTATAGGATTTGAGGCAACATATAATAAAAAACAGAATATTGAAATAGTCCCAAAAGAGGATTAAGATGGCCAACATGAGGCAGCTAGAGTGAGTTTTTCCTACAGAATAACCCAAGATAGAGTCTCCTCAGTACCCATAGAGGAATGGATCCAGCAGCATGCTCCACAAGTCTTCAAAGGAGTGACAATAACCACTTAGAGCAAAGAAGAAGAAAAAAATCCATTGACCTTGGCTAGAATAATCTGGATTCTTTCCTGTACCACCACAGTCCACCACAGCCTTCAGACATAGTAGGAAAGGTTACTGACGGGAATTCAGGAATTCTGTGTGCCTGCTATGAACTAGCAGGGCTCCCTGAGCTCTATGAGGCTCCAGTCTCTCATGAGAAACTGCCTTCCCCAAAGCCATGCTCTGCCATGGAGGGGTGCAGGAAAAAAACCTTGAGCAGTACCAGTCACTATTGCCCAGGAACTCAACCCTTGCAGGGTGAAGTGGTTACTTTCCAGCCTGCTTGGGAGAGAGTGAGCCCCAAGGGCAAACTCTGTGGCTGCTGACTCTGTAGTTCCTGGCTGGGTGAGTTGCCTGAGAACACCTGAGACCCTGAGGTCAGCTGCACCTTGACAATCAGATTATAGATTGCCAGAGGCCAAGGCAAGAACCAGGTAGGACACATTGCCAAAGCAACCCCCCACTCTCCTTGTGAATGCTTTTGTGCCTACTCTGCATAATAGCCTTATCCCAGTGACCTGAGACTTCCTTTTAATCCCCACTATGGCTGCTAAGGGTGCTCACTTGAGGAATGCTTCAAGTCCTTTCCCTAGCACTTCCTCCAAAGGCTCAAAACAGACAGGAAACTTGGGAAATCCCCAGAGCCATACCCTCGGTCTAGGCTGGTTGGGGACTTCCTTGGAGAAACACTTGCCAAGAGGAAACCCTACAGTCACTATTGTAGCAACTTTCTCCCTCAATGCCACCTCCTGGCTGTAAGTCAACAGTACACCCAAGCACATTGGATATAATACCTTAGCAGTGGGGAAAGCCCAATCCCAAATGCCAGCTAACAACACTTTCCAAGCCACTTTGGTCATTCAGGACACCGTGAGCCATGGCAGGTATACAGCACAGGGTTGCCACATCTGGAAATTGAGAAACTCACCACACCAAGGCTATATATAACTAAGGGAACCCTACAGTGCCTATGTCAGCCCCCTGCCAACCTCAAATAAGAAGTTACCTACTCAAATGAGAAAGAGTCAGAAAAATAATTCTGATAATATGAACAAACGAAGTTCTTCAACACCCCCAAAAGACCACACCAACTCTTCAGCAAAGAACACTAACCAGGCCAGGCTCAGTGGCTCAGCCTGTAATCACGCACTTTGGGAGGCCAAGACAAATGGATTGCCTGAGCCCACAGGTTCAAGACCAGCCTGAGCAACTTGGGGAGCCCTCATTTTTAAATAAATAAAAAATTAGCCAGGTGTGGTAGCACGCACCTGTAATTCCAGCTACTTGGAAGGTTGAGGTGAAAGGATTGTCAGAGCCAACAGGTTGAGGCTGTGGTGGCCATGAATGTGCCACTGCACCACAGCCTGAGTAATGGAGTGAGACGCCAACTAAAAAAAAAATTAAAAAAAAAAGAACCCTAACCAAAATGAAGTTTTTGAAACTCCAGACATAGAATTCAAAAGGTTGATCAGTCAGTCAATAAGCTTCAGGAAAAAATTGAAAACCAACATTAAAAAAAAGCCATTCAGGACATTGGTGAAAAATTATCCAAAGAGATAGACACCTCAAAAACAAAAGCTGAAATTCTGGAAATGAAAGAAACATTTAGGAAAGTACAAAATTCAGTGGAAAGTTTTAGCAGTAGACTAAAAAAGTAGAAGAAAGTATCTCAGAACTTGAGGACAAGGCTTTTGTTTAAACCCAATCAGACAACAACAACAACAAAAGAATCGAAAGAGCTCAACAAAGTCTCTAAGAAAATGGGATTGTATAAAATATCTAAACCTAAGAATCATAGATGTTCCTAAAGAAGAAGAAAAAAGCAACAGGTTTGGAAAACTTATTTGAGGGAATAATGGAAGAAAACTTCCTTGGCCTTGCCAGGAACCTAATTGTCCAGAAACAAGAAGCCCAATGAACCCCTAGAAGATTCATTGCAAAAAGTTCATCCCAAGGCATGCAATCATCTAACTATGCAAAGTAAATGTGAAGGAAATAATATTAAGAAAAGTGAAACAGAAGCATCATATAGCTTACAAAAGTAAACCTATCAGACTAACAGCAGACTTCTCAGAAGAAACCCTACATGCCAGAAGAGATTGAGGCCCCATTCAGTCTCCTCAAACAAAATAATTGTCAACCAAGGATTTTGTATCCCACCAAACTAGATTTCATAAAGGAAAGAGAAATGAAGTCCTTTGCAGACAAGCAAACACTGAGGAAATTTGTCACCATTGGGCCAATTCTACAAGAAATATTCAAAGGAATTCTAAATACTGAAACAAAAGATTGATATACATCAGTAGAAAAATGCTGGGAAATCATAAAGTTCACAGGCTTTATGGAACACCAGCATGATAGAGAAAATAAACAAAACAACTGAATAACAACTAGTATGATAAAAAGAATAGAACCTTCCATATCATAACTAACTCTGAATGTAAATCAACAACAGTATAAAAAGAGAAAGATGGCTATTATATAATGATAAAGGGATAAATACAATGAGAAGACATAACAATTTAAAATATATATGTGCCTAATGCCAGAACTTCCAGCTTTATAAAACAGATTGTACTAGACCTAATAAAGGAGATAGATAGCAATACAATAATAATGGGAGACTCAACACTTCACTGAAAGCAATAAACAGAACATTAAAGCAAAAAGTCAACAAAGAAACATTGGGGTTAAGCAGGAGTATAGAAGAAATGGAACTAGCAGACATCTAGAGAACATTCCATCCCCAAATACACATTTTTCTATATAGCACATGGAACATTCTCTAAGATAGACCATATGGCAGGCCACAAATCAAGTCTCAATAAATTCAAACAAATTGAAGTCATATCAAGCACCATCTCAGACCACAGTGGACTAAAACTAGAAATTAACTCCAAGTAGAACTCACAAAATCAAATAAAGACATGGAAGTTAAACAATTTGCTCCTGAATGATCCTTGGGTCAACAATGAAATCAAGATGGAAATCGAAAAATCTTGAAATGAATGACAACCATGAAACAAGTTATCAAAACATATGGGACACAGCCAAATATGTACTAAGAGGAAAATTTATAGCACTTAAAGCCTACATTAATAAGACTGGAAGATCACATAGCAACAATCTGACATCATAACTCAAGGATCTGGAAAAAACGTGAACAGACCAAAACCAGAGCTAGCAAATGAAAAGAAATAATAAAGATCAGAGCAGAACTAAATAAAATTATAATTTTAAAATTACATAAGATCAATGAAACAAAAATTAGTTCTCTGAAAAGATAAATCAGGGGTATCCAAATACAGAAATAGGAAGTCAAGTTATCACTCTTTGCTGACAATCTGATCCTATACCTCAAAAATCCAAGAGAATCTGTCAAGAAGTTCCTTGCACTGATAAAAGACTCTGGCAAAGTCTCAAGATACAAAATAAATGTGCAAAAGACAGTCACATTCTTATATACCAAAAACAAACAGGCAGAGAACCAAATAAAAAACAAAATCCCATTCACAATAGCCACAAAAGAAAGAAAGAAAGAAAGAAAGACCTTAGCATCTTTCTAACCAGAGAAGTGAAACATCTTTGCAATGAAAACTACAAAACACTGCTCAAAGAAATCAAAGATGACACAAACAAATGGAAAAATATCTCATGTTCATAAATTGGAAGACTCAACATTGTTAAGATGTCCATCCTACCAAAGGCAATCTACAAATTCAACACAATATCCATTAAATTACCAACATCATTCTTCTCAGACCTGGAAAGGACAATACAGAAATTCATATGGAAACACAAACAATTACAAACAGCCAAAACAATCCTTAGCAAAAGAAACAAAGTCGGAAGTATCACAATCCCAGACTTTAAACTTTATTATACAGCTGCAATAATCCAAATAGCCTGATATTAGTACAATAACCATCATATAGACCAATTGTACAGGATAGAGTTTTTGGAAGCAAAACTTCAATTTCTCAACCAACTCACATTCAACAAAGCCTCCACCAACAACCACTGGGGAGAAGAGAAGCTATGCAGTAAATGGTGCTGGGAAAATAGACTGATCACATGCAGAAGATTGAAACAGGACCCCTACATATCACCATACACAAAAATTAACTCTAAATGGATCAAAGACCTAAACATAAAACCTTAAACTTGGATGGATTTATAGTCTATAATACTCAGTGATCTATCACAGAAACAACTGAGTACCACATGTTCTCACTCATAAGCAGACCCTGAACATTTACCTTAATACTGTAAGAAAGGGATTGTCAGTAGCTGGAAACTGCTGGAGGGCGTGAGGGAGACATAATTTCAATAAGAATACCTGATCTCAAAACAGGCAATGTGGAGACCAAAGGGAGGCCCGAACTTTGCCTGTACACTAACCACTTGTCCTGAATTGTACCCCACATCTTTAAAATAAAAAAAAGATGAACAAAATTGATAGGCCACTGGCTAGATAAATTAAGAAATGAAGAGGACTCAAATTAGCTCAATGAAAAAGGAGACATTACAACTGATATGACAGAAATTCAAAAGTTCAACCAAGACTATTATGAACCATTCTATGGAAACAAACTAGACAATCTAGAGAAATGCATAAATTCTTTGAAACATACAACCCCCCAATCTTGAATCCGGAGGAAATAGAAACCCTGAACAGACCAATAAAGCATAGTGAAATTGAAATAGTAATTAGAAGTCTCCCAAGAAAAATAAGTCCAAGACCTGATGGACTAGCTAAATTCTACCAGACTTTCAAAGAACTGGTACCAGTTTAACTGGTTATTCCACAAGATTTAAGAGGAAGGAATCCTCTCTAACTCATTCTATGAGGCAAGTATCACTCTGATACCAAAGCCATGAAAAGACACAATCAAAAAAGAAAACTACAGACCGATATTCCCTATGAACATAGACGCAAAAATCCTCAACAGGATATTATCAAACACATAAAAAAAAATACACCATGACCAAGTGGGTTTTATCCCAAGGATGCAAAGGTGGTTCAACATATGCAAGTCAATAAATGTGATCCATTACTAAACAGAATTAAAAACAAAAATTTTGTTTGTTTCTTTTTTTATTATAAAGATGTGGGGTACAATTCAGGGTTTGGTATACAAACGTTGATTATGCAGGTACCCTTGCTGATGAGGTGTGCCCCTCCCTCCCCTAGAAGTTTCCCTCAACTGCCACTACCACCCCCCCCACCGGACAGTTTCCCACTACTGCCAATCCCTTTCTTATAGTATTATGATAATTGTTCAAGGTCTGCATATGAGTGAGAAAATATCGTATTCTGTTCTTTGTTTTTGTGATAGATCACTGAGTATGATTGACCCTAAGTCCATCCAAGTTGCTGCGAAGTCCATATGTTTGTCGTTCTTTATGACTACATAATATTCCATTGTGTATATGTACCACTTTTTTTTATCCAATCCAGCTTTGATGGTTGGTTCCATGTTTTTGCTATTGTGAATAGAGCTGCAACAATATGTGTGCAGGTATCTTTTTTGTAGAATGATTTGAGTTCCTCTGGGTATATTCCCAATAGGAGAATTGCTGAATCATATGGAAGGTCAATTTCTAGTTCTTTCAGAAATCGCCACACTGTCATCCAAAGAGATTGTACTAGTTTGCATTCCCACCAGCAGGGTAGAAAGTGTTCCTTTTTCTCTGCATCCATGCCAGCATCTGTTGTTGTTTGTTTTATTAATGATGGCCATTCTTACTGGAGTTAGGTGGTATCTCCATGTGGTTTTGATTTTCATTTCTCTGATGATGAGTGAGGCTGAGTACTTTTTCATGTGTCTGTTGGCTGCCTGTATTTCTTCTTTTGAGAAGTGTCTATTCATGTCTTTTGCTCACTTTTGAATGGGGCTGTAAAAACAAAAATTATATGATCATTTCAATAGATGCACAATAAGCATCTTATAAAACCCAACATCTCTTCATGATAAAAAACCTCAGCAAAATAGGCATAGAGGGAATATTTCTCAAAGTACTAAAAGCTATATACAGCAAACCCACAGCCAATGTCATCCTGAATGGAGAGAAGTTGAACACATTCTCCCTCAGAACTGGAACAAGGCAAGGGTTCCCACTTTTACCACTCCTATTCAACATAGTACCAGAAGTCCTAGCCAGAGCAATCAGGCAAGAAAAATAAATAAAGAGTATCCAAGTTGAAAAAGAAGAAATCAAACTATCTCTGTATGCTGATGATATGATTTTATACCTAGAGAACCCTAAAGACTACTGGACTTGATAAATGAATTTGATAAAGTTTCAGGATAAAAAATGAACACACACAAATCAGTAGCACTGCTATACACAAATAGCGACCAAGCTGAGAATCAAGTCAAGAACTCAATTCCATTTACAATAGCAGCCAAAAAGCTAAAATATCTAGGAATATATTTAACCAAGGAGGTGAAAGATATCTACAACGAGAACTACAAAACTCTGATTAAAGAAATTGCAGAGGGTACAAACAAATGGAAATACATCTCAAGCTCATGGTTTGGAAGAATTAACACTATTAAAATGACTATATTACTCAAAGTAATTTATAGATTCAATCCAATCCCTATAAAACTACCAATGTCATTTTTCACAGAATTAGAAAAAACAATCCTAAAATTCATATGGAGCCAAAAAAGAGCCAGAATAACCAAAGCAATCCTAAACAAAAATAACAAATCTAGAGGCATTACATTACCTGACTTCAAATTATACTACAAGGTTGTAGTAACCAAAACAGCATGGTACTGGTACAAGAGCAGACACATGGATCAATCTAACAGAATAATGAATACAAAAATAAACCCAAATGCCTACAACCAACTGATCTTTGACAAAGCAGACAAAAACATACACTGGGAAAAAGACACCCTATTCAACAAATGATGCTGGAAAAATTGGATAGCTACATGCAGTAAAATGAATTTTGATTCCCTATCTCTCCCCATATAAAAATATTAACTCAAGATGGATTAAAGACTTAAATATCAGACCTGAAACCATAAAAACCCTAGAAGAAAACCTAGGAAAAAGTCTTCTGGGTATCAGCCTAGGCAAATAATTTATGGCTAAAACCCTAAAAGCAAATGCAACTAAAACAAAAAAGTAAGACTTAATTAAACTAAAAATATTCTGCACAGCAAAATATTTAATTAACAGAGCAAATAGGCAACATACTGAATAGGAGAAGATATTTGCAAACTATACATCTGACAAAGGACTAATATATAGACTCGACAAAGAACTCAAACAAACCAGCAAGACAAAAAGCAAATAACCCCATTAGAAAGTGGGAAAATGACATGAACAGCCACTTCTCAAAAGAATATACAAATGGTCAACAAACATGAAAAAATACTCAACATCACTCATCATCAGGGAAATGCAAGTTAAAACCACAATGAGATACCACCTCATACTAGTCAGAATGGCCATCATCAAACTGACAAGCTTCTACAAAGCCAAAGAAAACATCAAGAGAGCAGGGAGACAGCCCAGACTGGGAAAAAATGTTTGCCAATGGTATATCTGACAAAGGCCTAACATCTAGAATCTACAAGGAACTCAAATGTGCCAAAAAGAAAAAACAAACAGCCCCATTACAAAGTGGGAAAAAGATATGAATAGACACTTCTCAAAAGAAGACATACCAGCAGCCAACAGATACATGAAAAAATGCTGAGTCTCACTAGTCATCAAAGAAATGCAAATTGAAACCACACTAAGATACCACCTAACTCCAGTCAGGATGGTCATCATCAATAACTCAAAAAACAACAGATGCTGGAGAGGATGCGGGGAAAAGAGAACACTTCTAGTACAACCTCTGTGGAAAACAGTTTGGCAATTCCTAAAAGTTCTAAAAATTGACCTTCCATATGACCCTGCAATCCCCCTACTGGGGATATACTCAGAGGAACTCAAATCACTCTATGAAAAAGATACCTGCACACGCATGTTTATTGCAGCATTATTCATAAGAGCAAAAACATGAAACCTGTCGGTGACCAGCACTGACCAAGGGTGGGTTAGGACCCGCACCAGAGAATCTGGACAGCGAGAAGACCACTCGGAGGCAGTTCTTCTGGGAACAGTCTGATCAGGACTGGAGCCGATTTTATTCAAACCTTTTCCAACTTATATACCATTTTCTATACCCTCCAGCAGTGTGATAATCACTCACTGGGGGCGTACAAGTTTCGTGCTTTACAAACTATACATCACAAGACCACCACGAGATCTGCAATTTCCAAGCAAACAATTCGAATTCCATGATGCCTGCCATGCTTACATTAAGGTCACAGGTGCACAATTTCAATACAAATCGTTCAAAGTGTTTTCCATAATGTTCAATGAATCATTCATATTATACTCTTTGCTCTGTACCCTGATTAATACAAAAAACTTTTCTAAGTTAACTCTAGGTTCAATCCAAGTTCACTGATTCCCAATATTTTTAACAATTAATATTATCAACTTAACACTATACTATAATCTATAAGTTTAGTTAAATGACTTAACTGTCAGTTATACTATTAACCTATTATGATTTAACGTAATGCGTTATAACTCAGCTAAAACTTATTCTTAAACTACCAAACTTTACTATAATTCATATGTTTCATATGTCTAAACTTTAATTTTTATATGATCTAGTTATTGGACTTTAATACTATGCTATATCCTATTAAGCTAATACATTATCGTTAATTCTTTTATAAATCGTATAGTAACTATTACACTTGAATAATGTAGCAAAAGGAATCAAAACAGCAAGCATAGATTTACGCAGCTAG
>NW_007250805.1:8869-11610 GCF_000164805.1 Carlito syrichta | reverse complement strand
GTCTACCAGGAAATAGAAGTTAAAAAATATCTAGAAAGAAGCAAAACTTAGAAAGACAGAGAGAAATAATTCTGCTATGCACTTTCCATCAGGTGTATTGAGATTTACTTATAAGTTTTACTGCCATGTATGCACACTGGTCACTAATCACACGCCAATATTATAGGTATAACTGATATCCTATGTCAGAAGCGATCTTCCAGATGGGCCTTTACAGGCCTCAGCCATGTAGCTATAGATGTTGGCTCCCAACAGAAACCAACCATGCTGCCCATCGAAAGAGGACTGGATAAAAAAAAATGTGGTACCTATACATGATGGCATATTACGCAGCCATAAAGAAGGACCAAACTATGAACTACGCAGCAACTTAGATGAACTTAGAGTCTATAATACTGAGTGATCTATCACAGAAACAAAGAACTGAGTATCATATGTTTGCACTCATAAGCGAACCTGGAACAATTATTGTAATACTATAAGAAAAGGATTGGCAGTAGTGGGAAACTGCCAGGGAAGGGGAGGCAGGATTGGCAGTAGTGGGAAACTGCCAGGGGAGGGAAGCACACCTCATCAACAAGGATACCTGCATAATGAACATTTGTATACCTAACCCTGAATTGCACCCCACAACTTTAAAATAAAATAAATTTTAAATATAGAAAAATAGAAGAAGGCAGTCTGCTCTTCTTGGGGGGGAAAAATAGATGCTAGCACATATGTGGAGAAAAGGGAAGAATACTTATACACTGTTGGTGGAAGTGTAAATTAATACAACTTCTATGGAAAGTGATATGGAGATTACTCAGAGAAATAAAAGTAGATCTACCATTTGATCCAATAATCCCACTACAAGGTATCTGTCCTAAGGAACAGAGGTCATTATATAAAAAAGACACCTGCACCCACATATTCATCACAGCACAATTCACAATTGCAAAGATGTGGAATCAACCTAAATGCCCATCAACCGATCAATGGATAATGAAAATATGGTATATATACACCATGGTATACTACGCAGCCATAAAAAAGAATGAAATCATGCCCTTTGCAACAACATGGACAGAACTGGAGATCATCATCCTAAGTGACCTGACTCTGAAGAATAAAACCAAACACTGCAAGTTCTCACTCATATATGGGAGCTAAAAAGTCACAAAGATGGAAGTAATAGACACTGGGGACACCAATAAGGGGGGAAGGGGAAAGGGAGTCTAAGGTTCAGAAACTACCTGTGAGGCACAGTGTTCACTGTCTGGGGAATGGTCCATCTGAGACCCAATCCCCACCCCTACATAATATGTCCATGTAACGAATATGCATGTGTACTCCCGAATCTGAAATTAAAAAAAAATAATTAAAAAACAGTTCTTGCCAATATCCTTTTCCACCACAATCTTATTTGACCTCATAATAGTCCTATGGGATAGGAAGAGCAATATTATTGTTACCTTCACAATCATTTATCCATTTGTTCATTTAACACACTTATCAAGTACCAATTATTACATGTAAAGTTCAGTAATTGCTGAAGTTGTAAATATGTGTCATTTCCTTACATGCTTTTTAGTCACAAAAAAATCTTAAAAGGCCCCGATTGGATGATCCCTGTGTATTTATTTATTTTTTTATTTTTTTGAGTTGGAGTCTCACTCGGTCGCCCAGACTGGGGTGCAGTGGCCGCTCGCGACCACCGCAGCCTCGACCTGCTGGACTCCAGCGATCCTTCCGCCTCGGCCTTCCGAGTAGCCGGAATTACAGGCATGCGCTACCATGCCCAGCTGATTTTTTGTAGAGATGAGGTCTCGCTGCCCAGGCGGGTCTCGAACCCGCGGACTCAGGCAATCCACTCACCTCAGCCTCCCAAAGGCGCAGGATTACTGGCTGAGCCGCCGAGCCCGGCTGATCCCTGTGTATTTAAAAGGTCTTGATTGCATGACCCCTGTGCAACAAATCATCGTTGGACTTAAAGGTGACCAGCCTGGGGTTTGAATTCCCGCTCTGCCAAGACTGGCTGAGGAACTTTGACTACGTTGTAGGGCCTAGCACATACCAGACACTCAATGAATAGTAAGAGAATAGATTAATAGATGGATACATGGATAAATGAATGACGCCATTTCACCTTGTTAAGCCTCAGTTTGCTCACCTGTGAAATGGAAATGATGGCCCTGGAATCTCAATGTGATTGTGAAGTTTGCATGAATTATTGTACTTAAAAAGTGTTTCTATAAGTTGCAAGCCAACAAATATGATTGTGCCTGAACACTGGCCTCTTCTTTCCAGTGCAGACAGCTGTAGTTCCTTCCTGGAAACTGCCAGCTCTGGTCTAGCTTGCTTGATTATACATATTTCTGCAAACCATTCCTTTGTTCAGGTTTAATAGAATCTAAGCGGAAATGTTTAAGTTGGATGTATAAGTCTGGAGATGTGGCAGGAAGTTTGAACTAGAGACGTAAACTCAGCCAACAATGCCACAGAAACATCAAGTGGGAAGATGATAGCTATTGACTTTGACAACCAGGAGATCACAGGTGATATTGCCAGTTATTTCAGTAACATGATGGAGAAAGAAGTCAGACTGTAGTGGGTTAAGGAATAGATTGGCATCAAATAAGTAGCAATAGTAAATGTGGATTACTCTTTTAAGTATTTTTATTTTTATTTTTTTTTGAGTTGGAGTCTCATTCTGTCGCCCAGACTGGAGTGCAGTGGCCGCTCCCGGCCACTGCAGCCTC
>NW_007250805.1:1083-8849 GCF_000164805.1 Carlito syrichta | reverse complement strand
GAGATGAGGTCTCGCTGCCCAGGCGGGTCTCGAACCCGCGGGCTCAGGCAATCCATTCAGTGGAAATAAAGGAGGAAGAAGTTGAAGGAAGACAAATGGTGTTTTAATTAGTCTATAATTGTGGCATTGTTGACCATTTCTTGACATAATTTTCTCTATTAGATTCTGCAAAGTCTGTCTCCAACTGTTCCCTCTTTGATTCGTCTATCTCTGCCTGTTCCTTAAAGGATCTGTCTGCAGTATCCTTCTCTTTGAACTTAGTTCACACACCTGGTAGGGGAAGATATAAAAACCTAACCTGGCATTTAAGATCTGGCTGCTACTAGTGCAAGTCTCTTCCTCCCACACTTTCTCATACAATGTAAAATCATACCACTCTGGATTGTTTCCATTCCCAGAATTTTTCACTTTCATGCTTCCATGCCTTTAAGCATGTTCTTCTTTTTGCCCGGATGCCTCACCTACTCCCTTTTTTCATGTATATAAATCTTCTTTCTTGTTCAAGACTGCTCAAACATCATTTATTCCATGCAACCTTAAGCTTCCTTCACTCATCTGTAGGAATTAATGCATATTCTCTATGTTTTTCTTATAGTAATTGTTACTTTCAAGTTGTTCAAAAATAGCATTATTGGTTTTATAGGTGTTGATATAAATGTCCAAGGAAGTTACAGAGGTAATTTCTGAAGCACTAAGATTTTATGTGATTCTCCTATTATCAATCACTCTGAAAATGCCCAATGTTAATATTATCCCACCTACTTACAATGTCATTTAACTAGTTTATGGACTATAGAGACCCCCCGCCCCAACCTCTTCATGGGCCTGAGGGTAAAGAATTGAATTTAGTTCTTGCTTCATTGGCAGATACTAAGTATCAGTATTAATATCAGTATCATGAGTAGTAACCTGCATATCAGTCACCTTATACAAAATGAGGATTACAGTCTCTATGGTAGAAGAGGATAATACTATAAAGTCCTTCTGAAACCAATGATTATGCAGACCATTTAAAAGTCACCCCCTCCAAGAAGTCTTCCTGTGTTCACACACCAGCATCCCCCACTCTATTTCAACATCGTTTTGTGCAAGCTTCTATCATTGCCCTGATCACACATTATCACTCCGTCCCCTACCATAAGGTAACATCAGAAATGGTTTACTATCATGTTAATAGCATGGTAATAGATTCAGGTAAATGTAAATTGAAATTCTTGATCTGCTATTTCTTAGCTCTGTGACCTTGATTAAGATTATTTAATGCCTCTGATCATTAATTTCATGACCTATATAATAGAAACTTTATTAGGAAAAAAGTGATATAGAAATGGAAAACATCTGCAGACTGCTGGATACATATCAAGTTACTCAGTAAATATTTGTAAATTCAATTTCATTGAATTGGTCCAGTTTATAAAGTATTCTCTCTGCTTCTAATGCCACAAACTATTGGGGGGACACAAATTAGTTCATCGACTTCATTTTTATTAAGTGGAAAGGGTTTCAGTTTTAGCCTGCTGTGAGCCTCAGTAGTGGAATGATTGTCTGAAGGACTAGCATAGCTTTATATTTAAATAGAACAAATTGAATTACAGTATAAGCAGCAGTAGGAATTCCTGCAGAGTAGTATTTTTCAGCATAAACCACTATCCTTGCCAGCCATATGTATATACACAGCAAAGCTTCCGTATTTATATTTTTTCATTAAAAACAAAATGATTAATTTCATAAGTTAATACATTGTATTCATCACAACAGCCAAATGTAAATTAAATAGTCTAGTGCTTAGAGATATTAAAAACTGGCTTATTGAAAAGGGTTTGTAATTTGGTGCTTTTTTTTAGTAAGCACCTATAGTTATAATTTTCTAGCATGAAATCTAAAATTATTTTATAGAACCATTGTTGCTTTTGCAGTATTTTAGAGATTTCAAATAGGCCTCTGGTTAGATTCAGAAATCTAATTATCTAATATAATGTCTGTCGACTGTGGAGTAACAATATGTAACGGACAAGGTGCAGCTTGATGGTTGGCAAGGTCTATGTTTGAATTCTGGTCATAAGCATGTTCTTTAATCACCTTGAACACATTCCTCATCTGTAAAATGGGGACAATGAGACTTAGTTTTCAGGGCAATTGTATCAAATGAGTTGAAGCAAGTGAAATGCCTATCACCTAGTAAATGCTCATTTTATTTTATTTTATTTTTTATAAAGATGTGGGGTACAATTCAGGATTAGGTATACAAACATTGATTATGCAGGTACCTTTGTTGATGAGGTATGTATGTCCCTCCCTCCCCTAGCAGTTTCCCTCAACTGCCAATTCCACACACCCTCCCTTGACAGTTTCCTGCTGCTGCCAATCCCTTTCTTATAGTATTATAATTGTTCAAGGTCTGCTTATGAGTGAGAACATATGGTACTCTGTTTCTATGATAGATCACTGAGTATGATGGACTCTAAATCCATCCAAGTTGCTGTGAAGTCCATATGTTTGTTCTTCTTTATGGTTGCATAATATTCCATTGTATATATGTACCACATTTTTTTAATCCAGTCCTGCTTCAGTGGGCAACATGGTTGGTTCCATGTTTTTGCTGTTGTGAATAGAGTTGCAACAAACATACGTGTGCAGGTATCTTTTTTGTTGAATGATTTGACTTCCTCGGGGTATATTCCCAATTGGGGAATTGCTGGGTAATATGGAAGGTAAATTTCTAGTTCTTCTAGAAATCTCCACACTGTCTTCCAAGGAGGTTGCACTAGTTTGCATTCCCACCAGCAGTGTAGAAGAGTTCCTTTTTCTCTGCATCCTTGCCAGCATCTGTTATTGTTTGTTTTATTAATAATGGTCATTCTTACTGGGGTTAGGTGGTGTATCAGTGTGGTTTTTATTTGCATTTCTCTGATAATTAGTGAGACCAAGCACTTTTTCATATGTCTGTTGGCTGCCCGTATATCTTCTTTTGAAAAGTGTCTATTCATGTCTTTTGCCCACTTTCGAATGGGGCTGTTTGTCTTTTTCCTTTTGGTACATTTGAGTTCCTGGTAGATCCTAGATGTTAGGCCTCTGTCAGATCTACAGTTGGCAAATATTTTTCTCACTCTGTGGGCTGTCTCCTTGCTCTCTTGATGGTTTCTTTTGCTTTGCAGAAACTTGTTAGTTTGATGAGGTCTCACTTGACTATCTTATTTCTTAAGGTATGGGCATTTAGGGTTCTGAATGGGAATTGGTTCCCAGTTCCAATTTCCATAAGTGTGTCTCTTGAGTTTTCTAAGTTTGAGGTTTTACATTTAGGTCTTTGATCCATTTAGAGTTAATTTTTGTGTATAGTGATAGGTAGGTTCAGTTTCAATCTTCTGGATGTGACCAGCAGTTTTCCCAGCACCATTTTCTGAATAGGTTCTCCTCTCCCCAGTGGTTGTTGTTGGAGGCTTTGTCAAAGATGAGTTGGTTGAGAAATTGAGGCTTTGCTTCCGGAAACTCTATCCTGTTCCATTGGTCTATATGCCTGTTCTTGTATCAATACTAGGCTGTTTTGAATACTGAAGCCTTATAGTAAAGCTTGAAGTCTAGAAGTGTGATACCTTCTTCTTTGTTTCTTTTGCTAAGGACTGTTTTGGCTATTCATGGTTGTTTATGTTTCCATATGAATTTCTGTATTGTCATTTCCAGGTCTGAGAAGAATAATGTTGGTAGCTTAATGGGTATTGCATTGAATCTGTAGATTACCTTTGATAGGATGGACATTTTAACAACATTGATTCTTCCTATCCATGAGCATGGAATATTTTTCCATTTGTTTGTGCCTTGCATTTCTTTGAGCAGTGTTTTGTTGTTCTCATTGTAAAGGTCTTTCACTTCTCTGGTTAGGAAGATGCTTAGGTGTTTCATTTTTTGTGTGGCTATTGTGAATGGGATCGTGCTTTTAATTGGGTCTCTGCCTGCTTGTTGTTGATGTATAGGAATGTATCCATCTTTTGCACACCTATTTTGTACCCTGAGACTTTTCCAAAGTCTTTTATCAGTGCAAGCAGGTTTTTGACAGATTCTCTTGGATTTTCAAGATATAGTCATATCATCAGCAAAGAGGGATAACATGACTTCTTCTTTTCCTATTTGGATACACCTGATTTCCTATCTTGTCTAATTTTTCTAGCTAGGACTTCCAACACAATGTTGAACAAGAGGGGTGAGAGTGGGCAACGTTGTCTTGTTCCAGTTTTCAGGGGAAATGTTTCCAGTTTTTGTTTGTTTAGCAATATGTTTGCTGTGGGTTTGTTGTAAATGGCACTCACTATTTTAAGTTATGTTCCTTCTATACCTAGGTGTTTGAAGATTTTTATCAAGAAGGGATGCTGGATTTTATCAAGCTTTTTCTGCATCTAATGAGATAATCATGTGGTTCTTGCTTTTACATCTGTTTATGTATTTAATTACACTTTTGGTCTTGTGAATGTTGAACCAGTCCGGCATCCTGGGGATGAAGCCTACTTGGTCATGGTGGATGATTTTTGAGATGTGTTTTTGGATCCGATTTGCTAGTATCTTGTTGAGGTTTTTTGCATCTATGTTCATAAGGGTTATTGGCTTATAGTTCACTTTTTTTGTTGGATATTTATCTGGTTTGGGTATCAGTGTGATGTTTCGTAAAATGATTTGGGGAGAATTCCATCTTTCTTAATTGCCTGGCATACTTTCAATAGGATTGTTATCAGCTCCTCCTTGTATGTTTTGTAGAATTCTGCTGGAAAGTCATCTGGTCCAGGGCTGTTTTTTGTAGGTAGTTGTTGTATGACAGAGTCAATTTGCTAGGTTGTTATTGGACTATTTAGTGTCTCAATGTCTTCTTGTTTCAACCTGGGGAGATTGTGTGATGTCAGAAAGTCCTCCATTTCATTTAGGTTATCAAGTTTGCTTTCATATAGGTGTACATAGTAATCTCTGATAATCTTTTGTATTTCTCTGGGACAGTTGTGATTTGATCATTTGTATTTCTGCTTGTATTTATTTGGGCTTTTTCTCTCTTTTTCTTGGTCATTCTGGCTAGGGGTCCATCAATCTTGTTAATTCTTTCAAAGAACAGCTTTTTATTTGGTTGATGTTTTTGATGATATTTTTGTCTTTTATGTTCCATATTTGGCTTCTTGTTTTGGTGATTTGGATTCTTCTATTAAAGTTGGAGTGTTGGTGGTCTTCTCTTTCCAGCTCCCCTAGGTGATTTGTTAGGCTCTCCTCTTGTGATCTCTCTGTTTTCTTGATGTGTACTCGTAGAGATATAAATTCCCCTCTGAGAACTGATTTCATGGCATTCCAAAGGTTTTGGTAAGATGTTTCTTCATTTTCATTTTTTTTTCCAGGAATCTTTTAATTTCTGCTTTGATTTCAGTGTTGACCCAGTAGTTGTTCAGCATCATGCTGTTTAGTGTCCATGTCTTTGTGGGCTTTGGGGAAATTCTATGGAGAATGTGCATGGCAAGATTTCAACCTTGTGGAATTTGTTTATACTTGATTTATGGCCAAGGATCTATGGCCAAGGATGTGATTGATATTGGAGTACAGTTCATGTGGTGATGAGTAGAATACATATTCTGTGACTGTTGGGTGGAATAATCTGTAGGTAACTATTAAGTCCATTTGGTTGAGTGTCAAGTTTAGGTTCTAGATCCTCTTATTGATTTTTTGCCTCGATGATCTATCTAGGGCTTTCAGTAGGGTATTCAAGTCCCATGCTATAATAGTGTTAGAGTCAATATCTTTTTTTAGTTTACTTAGTAGTTGTTTTATAAATGCTGGTGCTCCTGTGTTGTGTGCATATAGATTTAGGATGGATATTTCTTGTTAATGGATTGAACCTCTTATCACTATGTAGTGTCCTTTTTCATCTTTTTAAATTTTTGATAGCTTAAAGGTTGTTTTGTCTGATAGTAAGATCGCAACTCCTGCCTTCTTTTGTGATCCATTTGCCTGGAAACTCATTTTCCATTTAACTTTGAGTCTGTGAATGTCCCTTATAGTGAGATGAAGCTCCTGGATGCAGCAAATAATTAGATCTTGGTTTCTTATCCAGTTTGCCATTCTGTGTCTTTTCAGTTGTGCATTTAGTCCATTCACATTCAGGCTGATTATTGAAATGGGATTGTTTAATCTCTTTTTTTTTAATAATTAATCAGTATTTTTTATTATGGATTTGTGGGGTACAGTTAAGGGTTAGGTGTACAATTATGTTTCATTCAGGCACCCTGTTGATAAGAGGTGTTTTCCCAGCCCCAGACAGATATTTGCTACTGTTAATCTCATCCCCGCCCCCCATAGTTTCCCAGTACCGTCAGTCATTTTCTTATAGTATTACTTTGGATGTTCAAGGTCCATTATATGAGTGAGAGCATGTGATATTCTGATCTTTGTTTCTGTGAGAGGTCGCTCAGTATTATAGACTCTAGTTCCATCCAGGTTGCTGCGAAATTCATGATTTTGTTCTTTTTTATGGCTGCGTAGTATTCCATCATGTATATGTACCACATTTTTTTTAATCCAGTCCTCTTTTGATGGGCAGCCTGGTTGCTTGCAGGTTCTTGCTATTGTGAACAAGCCAGCAGTTTCTTAATTACTCACACATCTGACCATTTCAGCCCTGTCATCAGAAACCTTAAAAATCTACCCTTTTAATTAGAGGTTCTAATCGCCTTAGTGTGCCACATAAAGCTTTGTATCAACTGACCCCAAGCTGCCACCCAGTCATATCTCCCCATTTTATGTCCATGTTCTAAACTAATTAGATTAGTTTTTTTACTCAAGATGCCATCTTTGGCCACACCTTAGACAGTGTCTTAAATCTCTTCTATCTCCCAGAATAGACCTTGTCCTTTGCTCTTTACTGAACTTAGTTTTCCCCTCCTCCAGATATGACTCAAATATTCATCTCCTCAGAAAAAATATCTCACTCTCTTTTCCTACCCATCAGAACTACAACCTTGACCAGGTAACTCTCAATAACTTTTGTACATATATCTTCTACAGCAACAGCTGTTTTTTAGTATTGACTTTTCAAAAGTTATATGGCTTATTCATTTACTCACTTCTTTATCTATAAATTCCTTGAAATATTGTCTAGTTTGCCACTAATTTTCTGGTGCCAAGAGCAGTATGGATGCTGCCCTGTGTGGGTACTCGGTAATCTTCCTTGTTTAATAAGTGGGGGGATGACATTTTAGAATTTTAAGTATACTGGCATTCCAAGGATAAACCAAGTCCTTTCACAATGCATTTTTTCTTAATAAGTTTATTGATTTAATTTGACTTTATTCTGTTTAGGAATCTGCATCTACTCTAGTAATTGACATTTGCTTCTAGTTGTCTTCTGTTATGTTCATCCAGTTTTGATTTCATAGTAACACTAGCTCATAGAACCCCACAGAAACTGCCACTTTTTTTTCTACATCTGCAACAAACTTACTTTCTAAAGCAGTGATTTTAAGAGTTAAAAAAGATGGTGCCAAAATACAGAACAGAGCATTTAAAAAAATGTAAGTCGTGTTGTAAACTCTTTTATAATAACAACAAATTAGTAAAGTGTCCTTACTAAACACAACAAAGGTTCAGAGATGGAGATGTTTCCTTAGCAAGGCTGAAAATTTCAGTCTCTGATATCTGGAATTTAGACTGTAGTACTTGTTTTTCGAATAGATCACTGAGTGTGTTATGCAGTCCATTCTTCTTTTTTTTTTTTTTTTGAACCAAGAGATTTATTAAAGGGGCAGTTA
>NW_007250805.1:0-990 GCF_000164805.1 Carlito syrichta | reverse complement strand
CATGAGACTTTGCCAAAGGCCTTTATCAAATGTAAGGAGGCCTTTGACAGATTCTCTTGGGTTTTCAAGGTACACCATCATATCATCTGCATAGAGAGATAACTTGACTTCCTCTTTTTCTATTTGAATACCTCTGATTGCCTCCTCTTCTCTGATTGCTCTAGCCAGGACTTCCAATACTATGTTGAACAGGAGGGGAGAGAGTGGGCATCCTTGTCTAGTTCCAGTTTTCAGGGGAATTGGTTCCAATTTTTGTCCATTTAGGAGTATGCTGACTGTGGGTTTCTTGTAGGTGGTTTTAGTATTTTGAGGTATGTTCCCCATATGCCTAGATGTTCAAGGGTTTTTATCAAGAAGGGGTGCTGGATTTTATCAAAAGCTTTTTCTGCATCTAATGATATGATCATGTGGTTTTTGTTTTGACATCTGTTGATGTATTTAATTACATTTACATTTATGGTTTTACGAATGTTGAACCAGCCTTGCATGCCAGGAATGAAGCCTACTTGGTCATGGTGGATGATTTTTGAGATGTATTGCTGAATCCGGTTTGCTAGGATTTTGTTGAGAATTTTAGCATCTATGTTCATCAAAGATATTGGTCTGTAGTTCTCTTTCTTTGTTGGATCTTTACCTGGCTTTTGTATCAATGTGATGTTGGCTTCGTAAAATGATTTGGGGAGAGTTCCATCTTTTTCAATCACCTGGAATATCTTCAGTAGGATTGGTATCAGCTCCTCCTTGAATGTCTTGTAGAATTCTGCTGGAAAGCCATCTGGACCAGGGCTTTTTTTTGTAGGAAGTTTTCTTATTACGTAGTCGATTTCCTTGATTGTTATTGGTCTATTTAGGGTCTCAATTTCTTCTTGTTCCAACGTAGGTAGGTTGTGTGATGTCAGAAAGTCTTCCATTTCCTTCTGGTTTTCAAGTTTGTTTCCATACAAGTGTACGTAGTAGTCTCTAATGATCTTTTGTATTTCTTCAGGGTCG
>NW_007250804.1:1001-4659 GCF_000164805.1 Carlito syrichta | reverse complement strand
GCTAGCTACCTAGCTACCCAGCTGACTTAAGTAGCTGATTTAACTAGCTTGCTACCTAGACAGGTATCATGTAGCTAGGTGAGTTAACTAGCTGACTTAACTAGCTAGCTAGTTGATATTTCTAGCTGACTTAACTTGCTAGCTTCCTTGCTATCCAGCGGGCTTAACTAGCTAAAATAACTAGCGAGCCAGTTGGCTACCCAAATGATGTAACTAGTTTTTAACCAGCTATCCAGCTGGCTAGACAGCTGACTTAATGAGCTGACTTAACTAGCTCGCCCGCTGGTTATCCAGCTGACTAAGCTGACTTGTCTAGCTGTCCAGCTGGCTACCTAGCTGACATAATTGCCTAGCTAGCTAGATAGAGAGCAGCCTAGCTAGCTAATTTAAGTAGCTGAATTAACGAAGTAGCCAGCTGGCTAGTCAGCAGACTTAACTAGCTAGCTACCTGGCTAGGCAGCTGGATAGCCAGCTGACTTAAGTAGCTGATATAACTAGATACTCTGATGTCTATCCAACTGACTTAAGTAGCTACCTACCTACATAATGTGCTGGCCTGCCAGCTGAATTAGCTACATACCTACCTAGCTAGCCTGCTGGCCAGCATGCTGACCTAACTACGTTACTTAACTAGCTAGCCAGCTGGCTAGCCAGCTGCCTTAATTACCTAGCTACCTTGGTGGCAGCTGGCTAGCCAGCTGACATAACTTACTGACTTGACTAGCTAGCCAGCCAACTTATGAAGATGAATTAACTAGCTAGCTACCTGGCTAGCCAGTTGACTTAACTAGTTGACTTAACCAACTAACTACCTAGCTAGCCAGCATCCTGTCCAGCTGCCTTAACTAGCTCACATAACCAGCTAGCAAGCTGGCAGCAAGCTGCGTTAATTAGCTAGCCAGCTGGATGGCCAGTTGAATTAATTAGCTTTTTTACCAGCTAGCCAGTTGGCAAGCTAGCTGACTTAAGTAGCTAGGTACATAGCTAGCCAGCTTGGAATCCAATTGAATTAACTAGCTCAGTTAACTAGCTATCTCGCTTGCTAGCCAGCTGACTTAACTAGTTTGCTACCTAGCTAGCCAACTGGCTAGCCAGCTGACTTAACTAGTTGATTTAACCATCGAGCCAGCTTGCTAGCCAGCTGACTCAACTAGGTGACATAACTAGTGAGCCAACTGGCTAGCCAGCTGACTAAAGTAGCTCTCTACCTAGCTAGCTAGCTGGCTAGCCAGGTGAATTAACTAGCTGACTTATTTTGCTAGCCAGCTGGCTATCCACCTGAGTTAACTATCTCGCTGAATAGCTAGTCATCTGGCTAGCCACCTGACTTAACTAGCTCACTTGTATATCTGACCTGATTGCTAGTCAGCTGACTTAACTAGCTTTCTAAATAGCTAACTAGCAGGCTAGCTAGCACACTTAACTAGGTGACTTAACTAGCTAGCAAAAAGGCTAGACAACTGACCTAATTATCTAATTACCTAGCTAGTCAATTGTCAAGCCAGCTGACTTAACTAGGTGACATAACGAGCTAGCCAGCTGGCTAGCAGGCTGACATACTGCCTAGCTACTTAGCTAGCCAGCTGGATAGCCAACTGACTTAACTAGATAGCTACCTACATTGCCGCTGGTTTGCCAGCTGACTTAGCTACCTAGCTACCTAGCTAACCAGCTGGCTAGTGAGCTGACTAAATTAGGTTACTTAACTAGCTATATAATGGGCTAACCAGCTGACTCAACTAGGTAGCTACCCAGCTATGCAGCTGGCTAGCCAGCTGACTTAACTTGCTTACTTAACTAGCAAGAAAGCTGACTTAATTAGCTGACTTAGTAAGGTAGCTACATAGCTAGCCAACTGGCTTATCTAGCTGGCTTAACTAGCTATCAAACTAGCCAGCTGACTTAACTAGCTGACTTAACTAGCTAACTACCTGACATGACTAGCTGACTTATATAGCTAGCTTCATAGCTAGCCAGGTGACTTAACTAGCTGAAATAACTAGCTAGTCATCTGACTTAACTAACTTTTTACCTAGCTAACCAGCTGGATGACCAAGTGACATAACGAACTGACTTAACTAGCCAGCCACCTGGTCTCCACGTGACTTATAAGCTGACTTAACCAGTAAATCAGCTGATTAGACAGCTACCTTAAATAGCTGGCAACCTACCTAGCCACCTGGCAAGCCAGCTGACTTACCTAGCTGATTTAAGCTACTAAGCTGGCTAGCCAGCTCACTTAACTAGCTAGCTAACTACCTAGCCAGCAGGCAAGCATGCTGACTTAAGTAGCTAGCTACCTACTTAGCCAACTGGCTAGACAGCTGACTAAACTAGCTGACTTAACCAGGTATCCAGTTGGCTAGCCAGCTGACTTAACCCACTGACATCACTAGCTAGCCAGGTAGCTATCTAGCTGATTTAACTAGCTAGCAACCTATGTTCCCAGTTGACTTGCAAGCTCTCTTAACTAGGTGAATTAACCAGCTAGCCAGCTAGCTAGCCAACTGACTTAACTGGCTCACCAGCTGGCTAGCCAGCTGACTTAACTAGCTGACTTAGCAAGCAAATTACCTAGCTAGCCAGCTGACTTAAATAGTTAGTTAACTAGCTAGCTACCTAGCTAGCCAGCTGATGTAAGTAGTTAGCTAACTACCTAGCTAACAAGATGATTTAAATTGTTAGCTGCTAGCTAGCTGGCTGACTTAACCAGTTGGCTACGAAGTTAGCTTACTCGTTATCTAACATGCTAGCTAGCTAACTTCATCTGACTAACTCCTTAGTTAATGAGCTAGCTAGCTGACTCAAGCAGCTGACTTAACTCGTTAACTAACAAGCTAGCTACCAGACTAATACAGATGATGATTCTGGTTAGCTGACTCAACCCATTTGCTAACTAGCTAGCCTGCTGACTCAACCAGCTTACTAAACATGTTAGTTAACTGGCTCTCTACATGACTCAGCCTGCTGACTTAACCCATTAGCTAATTACCTATTTAGTTGTCTTTACCAGCTAACTAAATTATAGAGCTGACTTAACTAGCTGACTTAGCTACCTGACTTAACTACTTAGCTAGCTGACTTAACTGGCTTATATAACTAGTTATCTAGCTGACTTATCTGAGTTAAATAGTTAGCTAAATATATAACTGACTGAATAATTAGCTGAGTTAATTAGTTAGCTAACTAGTGAGGTAGCAGACTTAAGTAGCTGACTTAAATAGTTAGCAAACTAGTGAGCTCGCTGTCTTAGCTAGCTGACTTAGCTAGCTAGCTAGTTAGCTAGCTGACTTAGCTAGCTCACTTAACTAGCTGTCTAGCTAGCTGAATTAATGAGTTGGTTAATGAGTTAGTTAGCTAACTGTTTTAACTAGTTAGTAAGCAAGTTCACTAGCTGTCTTAAATAGTTGGGTAGCAAGTTAGGTAGGTGTCTTAACTTGTCTGACGATTTGACTGACAACTTATCTGGTTTAACACATTGGCTGACTACTCAACCGACTTGTTAGATGACTTAACAAGTCAGCCAACTAGTTGGCCGACTAGTTAGCAGGGTTTTTTAGTTGACTGACTTGTTGTCCCACAAGTTAGCTCGGTTAAATATTTGGCTGGCTAGTTTGCTGACCTAACTAGTTGGCCGACTAGTTGACCAACTAGTTAG
>NW_007250804.1:0-436 GCF_000164805.1 Carlito syrichta | reverse complement strand
GATGTCTAGTTAGCTGACCTGTTGGCCTGTGAACGAGCTGACAATTTAGTTGATCTGTTGGCTAGTGAGCGAATCGACTAGTCTGCTGACCAGTGTGCAGGCGAGAGAGCCAACTAATTAGCTGACCTGATGGAAAGCGAGGGAGCCCACTATTCGACCAGATAGCTGAGTTACTAGCCGACGAGTTAGCTAAGTAACTAGCTGATTCTCTAGCAGAATTAACTAACTAGCTGACTAGCTATCTGGCTATCTAGCTGACATAACTAGATAGCGAACAAGCTATCTAACTCTCAAACTTGCTTACTTAACTAGCTAGCTATCTGGCTAGTCAATTGGCTAACTGACTTAACTATCTATCTGACTACCTAGCTGATTTAACTTGCTTGCGGACCAGCAAGCTGACTAGCCATCTGACTTCACTAGCTAGCTGAATGTT
>NW_007250803.1:4003-5831 GCF_000164805.1 Carlito syrichta | reverse complement strand
CCGGAGAGGTCAGCCAAGCGCCTACGGCACAAAGGCTGTCCACCCCACTCTCTGTTAATGGGCAGTGGGTCTGCAGCATCCCAGCCTGCCTTTGACCCAAATGCCATGGACACCACACCACCATCAAAGGCCCAGATCTTCCGATCTGGCCCCGGGTTCGGCCAGAACCACATTCCATATGCCCCCTTCATGGGCAGCTTGTCTGCAGCATCCCATCATGCCTCTGACCCAAATGCCATGGACACCACACCACCATCGATGGCCCAGATCTTCCGATCTGGTCCCGGGTTCGGCCAGAACCATGTTCCATATGACCCCTTCATGGGGAGCATGTCTGCAGCATGCCATCCTGCCTTTGACCCCAATGCCCTGGACACCACACCGCCATGGAAGGCCCAGATCTTCCAATCTGGCTTTTATTCTAGAAATACACTACTTAGTGGCAATATAGCCTCAGCCCAAGTCTCTACCAGTTGGCCTATGCAATCGGTAGGGGGACCAATTGCAACTTCTAGCCATCCATTTAATCCAAGAGATCCCTCTCAACTCACATTTGGAACCCTCGATGGGCAGCGACAGACTAGCATCTCCATCATTCTGAGGAAAAAAGCAAAAGCTAAAGGCTTCAGGCCTGCAGCACGGCCACGCCGTGGCAGCAGAGCCTGAGCCCAAAGCTCCACCAGTGTGCTTGCAAAATCAGGGGACCAACTGCAGCTTCTAACCATCTTTTTAATCCAGGGGGCATCCTGCCAGTGTAGAGACAATGGAATAAACCCAGAACTTTGGGCAGTCAGGCTAAAAGTCAAGCCTCCAAGCCTGCATTTGGAGCCCCTGAGAGGCAGCAGCAGTCTAACAGCTCTCCCATTTTGGGAAACCCAGCCACCCCAGTGGGAGCAAAAGACCCATCCTGTCATCAGGTTTTGCAGCTTTGATATCATATTCTGGATTTGCCCACCCAGCCCTTGGCGGAAAATCAAGCGATTTCCACATTGACAAGGCTAAGACTTCTTGCTTTATTCTTTTAAAATTATTTATTTTATTTTTTTAGTTTAAGATAAAACAAGTCAAATTTATTAGAGTTGTCCACAGTCAGCAATGGCAATCTTCTTGCTGGTCTTGCCATTCTTGGACCCAAAGCCCTCCATGGTTTGCACAACATTCATGCCTTCTTTCACCTCCCCAGAAACCACATGCTTGCCATCCAACCATTCAGTCTTAGTAGTGCAGATGAAAAACTGGGAACTGTTTGCGTGGGGTCCAGCATTTGCCATGGACAAGATGATGGGACCTATGCTTCAAGATGAAGTTCTCATCATCAAATTTCTCCCCATAGATGGATTTGCCGCCAGTGCCATTATGGCGTGTAAAGTCACCACCCTGGCACATAAACTCTGGAATAATTCTGTGAAAGCAGGAACCCTTATAACCGAATCCTTTCTCTCCAGTGCTCAGAGCACGAAAGTTTTGTGCTGTCTTTGGAACTTTGTCTGCAAACAGCTCAAAGGAGATGCGGCCCAAGGGCTCATCGTCGACAGCGATGTCGAAGAACATGGTGGGGCTGACCATGCATGGTGGGAAAAGGCTCAAAGCAGAGGCGTCTGCAAAACCGACTTCTTGCTTTACAGTGGCCATCAGCATGACTGGCTGCTGGAAGCCAGCCTTAGAGCCCTTCTTGTGGACAGGGTCCGGAAGGCTGAAGACCCCAGGTTGCAGGGCAACACTGGGCAGCTGTTATTCCTGCTACTCCTATCTTCACTCTTGATCTCACCACTGGAAACCTGGGAGTTGCAAGATGTAAAGAGCTCTATATGGGAGAAATAATTTTTAC
>NW_007250803.1:1523-3849 GCF_000164805.1 Carlito syrichta | reverse complement strand
TTTTTTTACAAAACATTGAAGCCCATTCTCCCTGGCAGGGGATAATTGACGCAGATTGTAAACACCAGGTGTGACATTATAGAAAGCTAGTCAGGTCAACTTGCAGCTAAGAAACCTTGAGAATCTTGCTTTACCCCGGTAAATGGCAAATTGCTGTGTGAAGGTCACCAGTGTAACTGACGAATCAATGTAACAGTTATAGTGCTTAAAACTTGGTAGTGATCGATAATGTAACAGTTATAGAGATAAGTACGTGTTTGTATGGACAATTGAGAAAATGGTAATCATTAAAAAATGTTAGGAGCTTACAAAATTTACAGTAAATAGTAAATTTCAGGATGATCATTTTTTAAGATAAAGCATTAAGAGAATTTATAACTCATTGTACATAGATAAGAAATGACATTCAGAGATAACATTCAGGGTGAAAAATAACATGTTGTAGTTCTAGAAAGTAAACAGCATGGTTGGAAGAAAAGGATAGACAGAACCCCATTAGGGTTGAAACAAAGACCAAAACAGGATGGACAAAGACACATTGCCTGTCGAGTCATTAAATGGAAACTGATTGCCTTGAGAAGGAAAAACATGTTTTCAGCTCAAGGCAAAATCTAGGGTATAAAAGGAGTTGAAAAAGACAATAAATTGGCATTTGTCCTGCTTGCAGCTGAGTCAATGTCCACATTTTCTCTCCTGTGCCCGTGACATTCCTCCTTCTGAAAACTCTGACCCGCTGGAGCTGGACTCCAGCACCTAGCTCTGGAGAAAGTACCTCATCAGTTGCCAACACCACTACAGGTCCACTGGTGATGATGGGATCCGGAGCCCCGCAGATGGTGGGAGCACTGGGGTTGGCATTCATGGTTTAGCATAATCATCTCTAGTAAACTTTTAGGTTCCTTGCCAAAGCTGAAGATCAAAGATCACCCTTTGGCTGGCCAAAGTCATAAGAGTTTGTGAGCTGCAAATGTCTGAGTCTGTGAATTGCAAATGTCTAACAAGTCTCTTGCAGGAATCACTCCCCCCAGGTTTAACCTATGTGACACCGAGAAGCCCCACTGTGACAGCAATCATGTGACTAACCCACCCATCTGCCTGCTCTCCATCACCTGACATCCTCAGTACCTGTGCTTGCCCACCCCTTTGTGATGACGTGGAAGCAGACCACCACCCCATCACCTTAATGATAACTCCCCCATCTAGAGGAATGGTTAAAAGGACTCAACCACAAGCCACCAGGGGCCACTGCCTTGCTAGAGTCTGGTGTGGCCAAGTGCTCTTTGAGCCACGGCTGTCGCCATGCTTCCTGGCTTTGGTCCCCCTCTCCCACCTTGGGGAGGTGAATCTTCTCTCTCCTCTTTCACTCTCTAATTTACCTCTAAATAAACTTTTCTTTCTTAACCTTTTTGTTTGCCGCAATTCTTTGCATCTACTCAGATCTCTGGGTTGCCAGCAGGCACCTCTGGCTTGCCAGCCCCGGCAGTGCTGCGCATCTCCCTGTGCCTCTCCACCCTCACCCTGTCCATCCGTGCCCTAACATTTTTGGAGGTCCCACCGAGATCTGTCTATCTCTCTCTTATTTCCTAACTGGTGACCCTCTGTGGACTCTGTTGGCACCTGGTTGCAACTGAAGGCTCTGGCTGAGGCTACATTTCAGCATGCTGAAAGGCTCCAGGGAGAGACATCAGACCACTGTGGCCAGACTGGGTGAGGGACTAAGGTTAACTCTTTGCTTCCTACTAGCCAAGATCTCTGAGTTTCCCCGTGGACCGGGCTGGATCTCGGAGGACAACTGACGGTCTCTGCCTGGGGCTACTTCCTAGGGAGGCAAGCCGGTCCCCGAAGGAAAGTTTGGGCCACCAGCGCCCAGAAGGGTGGGAGACAAAGTGCTTGGTTTCTTTATTCTTTTGCTAAGAATGAGTTAGGAAAACGGTGGGAGTGTAAACTAGTACAGCCTCTGTGGGAAACAGTTTGGCAAATCCTAAAAGATCTAAAAATCGACTTCCCATAGGATCCCACAATCCCCCTACTGGAAAAATACCCAGAGCAACCGAAATCACCCAATGAAAGAGATACCTGCCCAGGCATGTTTATTGCAGCATTGTTCACAAGAACAAAATAAGGGAACCCACCATGCTGCTCATCAAAAGAGGACTGGATAAAAAAATGTGGTACACTTAATGGTGGAATATTACACAGTCATAAAGAAAAGGACAAAGTGATGAACTTCACAGCAACTTGGAAGGACTTAGAGTCTTTAATACTGAGAGATCTTTCACAGAAACAAAGAACTGAGTATCCTATGTTCTTACCCATAAGTGGATCT
>NW_007250803.1:0-866 GCF_000164805.1 Carlito syrichta | reverse complement strand
TTGTACCCCAAATTTTTAAAATTAAAAATTATATATATATAAAATATGATGTAACAAAAAGGGAAAATGCTGTATTAACATTGTAATACTCAATAGGTACCAATAACAAAAAATAAATACAAATCACATTGGACTTCTGCAATTACACATTGCAACCTTGACTTCAAAAAGTGATGCATAGATAACATCTCTTAAAATGTGTATTTTTCTGCACTTCCTGTTTGCATTATACCGTTAAATGCTATTCAGTCATAAAAATAATACTAAAATCCAAGCCAGGTGTGGTGGCTCACGCCTGTAGTCTCAGCACTTTGGGAGGCACAGGTGCGAGGTCTACCTGAGCCCAGGGAGTTCAAGATCAGCCTGGGCCTTGGCGAGGCCTCATCTATACAATAAATTAAAAAATGAGTCAGGTGAGGTGGCGCGTGCCTGTAGTTCCCAGTATGTGGAAGGCTGAGGCAGGAGGATCTCCTGAGTCCAGCAGGTCAAGGCTGTGGTGGCCATGAGCGTGCCACTGCACTCCAGCCTGGGTGGCAGAGTGAGACTCCCACTCCAAAAAATAAAAACATAAAAAGAATGAAATCCTGTCATGCGCAGCCAGATGAATGAGCCTGGAGCACATCATGTGAAGTCAGTCAGCCACCAACCCATATTGAATGTTACAAGAATCAAGCTCAGCTGGGTTCGGTGGCTCAGCCTGTAATCCTGCACTTTGGGAGGCTGAAGTGAGTGGATTGCCTGAGCCCGTGGGTTCGAGACCTGCCCGGGCAACTTGGCGAGACCTCATGTCTACATTAAATCAAAAATTAACCTGGTGTGGTAGTGCGTGCCTATAGTTCCATCTTCCTGGAAGGCTGAAGCAGAAG
>NW_007250802.1:246080-315652 GCF_000164805.1 Carlito syrichta | reverse complement strand
TTAGAATAGCCATTTTGTTAAGAGATCATAATCAATTGTTCCTGGAAATGGCCCAGTGTGATCTTTGGACTGGGCCACATTCTTTAGGAACTGGTTGAGCTATAATTAAGAGTTTTTTATAGTACAGGTAAAATTATCACAGAATAGAAAGGTATTAGGATTTAAGTCAGTCATTAGGTGTTGGGTATGCATAAGTTTTAGGAGTTACTGATTATTAGAATATTATGATAGAATTGTTGTATTGTTTGTGAGGAACATAAACCAAGCATAAGGAACAGTGAGATAATTTTGGGATTGTCCTTCTTAATGCTTGGGAAAACACCTGGTGGGTGGCGGGGATGCATCTCATCCACCTGGCCTTGTGTTCACGTGAAAGTCTTGTGATTTGACTGGGATTGTCCTTCCTCATGCTTAAGGAAACACCTGGTGGGTGGGGAGGATGCGCCTCATCCACCTGGCCTTGTGTTCACGTGAAAGTCTTGTGATTTAACATGTGAAAATTTGGGATAAAAGACTCACAGTTGGTCCCGGTAAACGACTTCTGCTCATTTCACTGAACAGTTGTCCACTTTCTTTCTTTCTCTTTATTCCCTCTTTATATCTATCCCTCCATCTTTCTTTCTTTTAATATCTATCCCTACTACAGAATCGGTTTCTGCACTAGACAGAGTCCCGTCTCTTTCTTTCTCCCCTTTTCTCTTTCTTTCTCCAGAATAATCACCAACGCTGTCCCACGTTCCAGGGACCCTCTAAATCTCTCTGAAGGGGCTGGCCCCCCATAATCTCTAACTCATTTTATTAACATAACAGAGACAGGAATTCTGAGGTTGCTAAGTCAGAAGCTTTCATGAACATGGTCTCCCCACTCCTTCCCTGGCACACCACGAGTCCCTGAAGGTGGATCATCTGACCAAGAGGCCTTTCAATCTAGAGCCCAGAGCCTCCCAGAAGGTAGCCTGTGGATTTGACCACTGAAACCAGTTTCTCATGGCCTCTGAAACCAGTTTCCTCAAGCAGTTGAAGACGTTAACAAAAAAAAGTGACCTCCTAGAGAAAGAGAGTATCCTGGCTTTGGGCTTCACCTGCACCTTGAGGTCCTCCCTCGGTTTCCAGTCTGTTCTGCAGACTTTGAACTTGGCAGCCCCCATAATCATGGAAGTCAATCCTTAAAATCCATTCCCTCTCTTCTAGTCTCTGGAGAGCTCTGTTGGCATAGCCTTGAGCCTGGGCTACTTTATCTGCAGACTGCATCCGTTGTGAGATTTCTTGAAACAAGAAACAATTATGCAAATTCTCCTAATTCTGCCTTAAAGAATAGAGAAATTGATTGCAGAGACAAACCATTTACTCTGACAGTGATGTAGAAGGTGTTTCCATTGCTAGTCTGCCTACACAAAGAGAAGGATTTTGTTTGTAAACTTCAGACCCAGAAAATCAATTGCTCTGCCAACTCTCGATAATTATCTGTCCTCCCTGAAACATAAATTTAGCAGAAATCCTTTGCCTTTCTGCCGGGCAACCTGTGGAGAACCAATTGGAGACTCCTGCAAGGGCCTGCTCCAGTCACAGTGTCCACCCTGCCTTGCAGAAGGGTCAGCAAAGTGATGTCAGGAGGACCATGCAGTGTGGCACTGTGTCCTCAGGAGGCTGCCAGGACCTATGACCAGAAAAGCCTTCTCACTCTCCCCACTTTGCCAGTGGAGAGGGGCAGGGGAGGCAGAGTCCGTGCTCATTCCTGGGCAGGAGTAGGCACGAGAGGTTGTGAGGGCCTGGTCTTGGCCTTGCTTTTGTTCCACAAAAGGCCTTGAAGGCCAGAAGGGTTCAACAGGACCAGCAAGTGCAGAGAGAGAAGCATTTCAGGAGAGCTGAATTTTGAAATGTCATCTCCTCCCTGTGCAGTACATGCCCTGGGATCCACTCACTGTGAGGAAATGAGCCCTCTGTGTCTGCACTTCATTCTTCTCTCCTGTTTCCTTTCTATCTGCCCCTCAAGTGCACCTGTCCCCTGGAGAATCTCTCAGGACAACATCCTGGACACCACTTTGCCCTATGCCCCTCCTCTCTGCAAGGCCTGTCCTTCCAGCCCATCTGGTCCTGATATTTGGGTCCTATGAGTGGACCAGACCCAGGCTTTGTGAGTTTCCAGAGACCAGGTTGAGGAGGGGAGGGGACACATTGTGCCATCTGTCTGGGTCCCTGAAGACCTTCCACATCACCTGTCTCTTTCATGGGATGCTGATGTGGGGACCTAGGAGACACCAAAAAGCAGGCCCTGGCTCGTGGGGGGGGGCTTACAGTCATCTGCCCAGGGTACCACATGAGCTCCCATCAGTGTTCTATGAATGGGGAGGATTCACCCCATCACTTTTGCCTCCCAACTGCCCCTCAGTGAGTAGGGAGAGACCTGCTGTGACCACTGCCCACATTTTGATTTCAAATATGAGGACCCTGTAATTACCTACTCACCAAAAGACAAATGAAGAGACTTCTTTCACATATCTGGTCCAACATTAATCTGTGAAGGTACTTTTTAGATGAGAGTAACATCTAAACCAGTAGACTTTGAATAAGGCAGATTACTCTCACCATGATGTGGGTAGGCCTCTTCCAAGCAGTTGAAGACCTTAACAAAAAAAAGTGACCTCCCAGAGAAAAAGAGTATCTAGCTTTGGGCTTCACCTGCACCTTGAGGTCCTTCCTGGATTTCCAGCCTGTTCTGAAGACTTTGAACTTGGCAGCCCCCATAATCATGGAAGTCAACCCTTAAAATTCATTCCCTCTCTTCTAGCCTCTGGAGAGCTCTGATTAATAAAATTCCTGTCAGGCTGCCTTGAAGAAATATAAAGAAAATACTAAAGAGACGTAGCCAAGAACATGAGTGACTAATCATTTCATACTGACTGGGAGCTCCCTTATATTGGCATTGCAGTGATACTGTGCACTTCTTGGGGTGAGAAAAAGTGTAGTCTCAATATCTCTCCCACTGTTTAGGAAGACAAATTACCATTTCCTGAAAAGTCAAGGTTATTAGAAAGATGGCTATTTACTGCCCAGCAATTCATGAATTTACATAAGACAATGTAACTGCAACTGAGGATCGTAAAGCCCCATGCGTGTGAAAGAGAAACAAGCTTGTGCAGGCTATAAGTCTGTGTTCCTACTTCCAGATTGCTGAGCCCTGTCAAGTGAGAGCTGAGAAAGGAAAAGTGACCGTGCAGAAGTGCCCAGGGTGCAGCTACCAGAATGCGTCTCATGGTTTCTGGTCACTTCAGCTGATAGGCTATAAATGAAAAAAAAAAAGCATTTACTTTGTTGGGAAATGTGACAAAAAATGAAATTCTATTACTATATAAAATATTGAAGCTTATTTTGTTTTTTTTTTTGAGTTAGAGTCTCACTCTTTTGCCCAGGCTGGACTACAGTGGTACAATCATGACTCATCACAGCCTCAACTTCTTGGGCTCATGGGATACCTCTTGCTCAGCTTCTCTAATAGCTGGGACTACAAGCATGAGACACCATGCCCAGCTAGCTCTTTATTTTATTTTTTTGCAGAGACGAGGTCTTGCTATGTGCTCCTGCTGGTCTTAAACTCCTGAGCCCAGGCAATCCTCCCACATCAAGCATCCCTAAGTGCTGGGGTTACAGGCACAAACCACTGCACCAAGACTAAAGCTAATTCTGTTTTCATAAATAGAATAAAATGTTTGTAAAATTTTATATTGCAAGTTTTAATTATCATGCTTATTGCTAAAAAAATCATTCAAAGTTATGTCAATGTTTGAAAAAAAGATAAGGTTTTTAAAATAATTTATATTTGGGAAACTGAACATTTTAATTGCCTATCATTTTGGTTTGTTCTTGGTCACATTGCTCCCAAAGAAAGTCATGATCTTCAGGTATAGAACCAATATCCCCGTGGTAGTCACTGGATTCTTTTCTATCAATACTTGGGCTGCATCTATGTCACACTCGTGGGTCCCACAGCCCCAACCCAGACACAAATGAGAGACAGAGTCCTGCTGTGCATCTTCACCACCTGTAAAACTCAAACTTGACTGTCCTGGGAGGTGGTGACTCTTCTCTGGCCTGCGTTTTATGGTTTCTAAAGCCTGCTGGACTTCAGAAACTGGCTGTTTGGCCACCATTTCTTCAGATCATGGATAACACCCCGACGCCTGTGTGAGGGGTCACTGTTCCTCCATCCTCCTTAGTACATCTCTACTGTCTCATTCCCAGGCTGTTTCATGAAGGAATCTTCATCCTCCATGGTCACTTCCTATAGAATTCCCAGACAAATCAGTCTCCTGCTCCTTGCAATCATTTTTCCAAAGCTGTGCCTTCCTCCACAGCTACCCTGTTGGGAAACACAAGCTATATTCCCAGGAACATGGTAGCCCCAGGTCCTCAACTGGGCACCAAGGCCGAGGTCCCACCCTGCGCCCCTCAGGCCATTCCTTTCAGCCAGCTACAGTTTCCTTCGTTTCTTTGCCCATGCAGTGCTCTCAGCCCCAGGTGCCCTTTCTGACATCTTCTCCCAAAGGAATCAAAGTCATCCTTCAGGGTCAACCCCCATGTCACCTCCCCCAAGAGCCTGCCCAGTCCCTCTGTAGAGCAAAGGTTCCTCTCCTGCACTCTCATCCCCTGTTAGAGCTAAGGTGCAGTGGTTATTGGCAGGTCCTTGGGCTGGGGATTCAGAGAGAGAGGGGCTGTCCTCATTCCTGGCTCTACTGCTGTGTGACCCTGCCATGTGCCCTTGTCTTAGAGAACATTAGATTACATCAGAGATGAGTATGCTTGTGGCCTATACAATGTGACAAGACATTTTTAGATGTGTTTGGAAGAGATAACTAGTTACTGGGCGCATACATGTTGCCTGTGGGCAGAACGGGATAGAAGGCCTGAGAGACTCCTGGGCACCAATTCACAAGTGGCACTAAACATGCAAAATCTTTATTCACCACCTGTTGGTGGTGCCCAAACTGGTGCCATGTGCCTTCTGCTCAAGAAATATATAAAACCCATGCTTGGCAGCTCTACTATGGCAAGGTACATGTGTCTCATGTCTGACCCATTAAGCCAGTCTGTGTCACAGGCCTTCCCTGGGCCACTTCAGCTGTGGCACTCTTGCTTGGGCCTGGACTCTGGTCTTCATGGTCACACAGCGAGACAACACCCACTGGCAGAAAAAGAGGGATCTGTGAATATTTGAATCCCAAAATCAGGACATGTAGTCCTCCCATCTCCTTCCCCTGCTTCTCGCTATGTTTTTTGAATTGATTCTTAGAAACCTGTCATCTAAATATATTGATTTGGTCCATGAGCTTTTCTGTTCCACAAACTCCGGGAAAGCTTGCCTGGTACTGTAACAGTGTTCAGATAATTTTCCACATGACAGGCTATGAACAAGAAGCTCTGTCTCCCTGCAGGACTGTTTTCTCTTCTGTGGAAGGAATGATCGTCTTGACTCCCCAAGTTTGGTATGAGAAACCAAGAGGGTACAGGAGGGTGCATGGTGGGTATCAGAGGGTTAGCAATATGAAATCTGTCTGTTGTTCCACAGCCTAGGTTTCTGGGGCCTAGGTTTCCACATCACCTGTGGGCTGGATCCTTGTTTCATTCCACATCTCGTGATCATCTCAGAAGCTTGGATGTCTAGCTCCACATGCTACACCCATCACTGCCCTGAGCATATCCAGGCTAAGGAAGCTTGGATCCACTACCAAGCCATGCCAGAGAAGTTGCTGACCAGGAATTCAAGTGAAGATATTTAGCAGAACCAACAGTGGCAGCAACAGCAAAGATGGCTTTTTTCATTTTCTCCAAAGTACCCAGATCTCCCTGTGGCTCCACAGATGAAACAGGAAATGATGTCAGAGCTGCCCAGTCATCCTGAGAAAAACATCCAGGCACTTGAGTGATCCAGCAAGCTGGTCTTGGCAGTGTTATGGATTCCTTAGAGGGGGCAGTCTTCTCTGCAGACAGAGCCCCCAAGGCCCGCTGAGGCTGAGATGTGAGAGGAGAAGGGACTCGGACCCTGAACAAGGGGCAGGGCTGTCTTTGGAAGAGGCAACTGCCAGAGAGAGTGGGTGGATGAGAAATTTCCCTGTGTTGGTTGGGAAGACTTTGGGGGGAAGCTGAGACACTGGAACAGAAGATCCAAGAGCTCACAAGCCCCTGCACGTCCAGCGTGTAGAGGGGTGATATCAGCTGCAGGTGTGTTTGTGACGGTGAGTGGGCTGGAGCATATGCTGAGCTTGAGGAGAGTCTATGGGAAAATTTCCAGGGCCTGTTCACAACCACACCATTGTGGAAGCTTCCCCAGCATCGACAACACCCCAAGGGGCCTCACAGTGCCCAGTCCTCATAGGCCAGAAACTAAGTGCTGAGAGTTCCCACTCCAGTCTTCCTCCCCACTTTGGTCAAGGACATCATGGGGTGCCCAGAAGCCCTGCAGAGAGCTGGGAAATCCCACTGTCTTGGTGCCAGGAGGAAGGGCCACCCTTGCCTGTGGTGGAGGAAGTATCATGTCAAACTTCTACACCTGGAGGAACTCTGTCTGTGATTGGGTTTTAGCTCTGGTGATATGGCGCCACATCCCCTGTGTGTCTCACTCTTATGGTGACCTGAAGGAAGCTGGTGACTTGCTCCATGCCCCGGTTTCTGAGGATCATTCCCAGTCCTGCCATTGTGTGATCCACTGAATCCACGACCCCCATGGCCCATACTGAGGTACGAGATCCTTACTTAGAACTCCAGCACCCAAGCCATCAACATGGGTTGCCGAACCCATCTGGAATTTAGCCAGAACTCGCTAACCCTGTCTTGTGGAATCCAAAGTAGACGTATTATTTGTGTTGTCTCATTCTGTCCATGGTGGACATACGTGAAAGTATCTGAAATGATGAGGAAACTGAGGCCCAGAGAGGCTAAGTGACTCACAATTTGAGTGGAACAGTCAGTCCCAGAAGAGACTCCTGTGAAGACCCTAGGTGTGACATTGAAACCTATGCATCCTGCAGGAGCAGAGGGAACCTTTCTAGCTGTTTGGAAGCTGACCACTTGATCTGGGGTTACAGCGGGGGCATTTGAGTTGGATCCATGATGAGAGTAGGTTCACAGTGGTCTCTCTATGGAGGAGAAATGAGGCTGTATCTCTTCAAATTCCTTCAAGTTGGGTGCAGACCCCCTCATTCCCTTCAAGAGAACCCAGAAGGAAGCATAGCAGCCCTGCTGGTGGGATCTTGCCCAAACAGACATACATACACATACATACATACACATATAATCATGCGTTGCTTTTCACAGACACAATATCTTCTGTCACTTTGAAAACATTAACAGATATTTTAAATCTATATGTATGCTTCCCTGTGTGCTTGGGTCCCTTTCTTCAGTGTGTGTTTTGTTCTCTATCTTTCATCCTGGGGTCCCTCTTCATGTGTCCTGAGGTCATTGGCTGCCGGGGACAAGAGGAGGTATCCAAGTTGGGACAGCTCTCATCCTGGATGTGCAGTTATTAAAACAAGCACAACAGGGTCAACCCTCATACCAGCTCCCGGAGTCACCTGCTTCCACCATCCCTGAAGTCCAGGGCATCCATGGGGCAGCTGGCTATGGGGCTGCTGGCCCTGGAGTGAGGTCAGCTCTTTAGAGACAGCCCTGAGAACCATGAGCTGCAGTGGTCCACAGTCAGGCTGATGGTGGCGGGCTTGGAGCAGTTTGCCTCAATGAGAGAGACAGGCTTCCCAGTTAGACTCAGCACTGCCGTGGCTGACTCCTATTCCCTGAGGAGTTGGAAGTCTTTTCCCAAGAAGTGTAATGCTCAACCCATGCTGATGCCAGCAGGCTTGGGGCAGATCGTCTCAGGGAGAGAAACACGTTCCCCAGTCAGGCCCAGCTGTGGCTGACTCACTGAGGAGTTGGAAGTCATTTCCTGAGAGGTGAAATCTCAACCAGGACTGATGCCAGCAAGCTTGGGGAAGATCACCTCAGGGAGAGAGACAGTGCTCCCCAGCTAGGACCAGACACAGCTGAGGGGTTAGAAGGCTTTTCCTGAGAGGCATGATCCTCAACCCAGGATCTTGTCTCCTGAAACCAGGCTCTTTTCTCTATTGTTGGAAATCTTTCAGGGACAAGTCAAAAAGAGTAAAAGAAGCTTTAAGTGAACTAAAAGTTCACACTTCAGGGTAGGGAGTACTGGCTTTTATCTAGTGGGTTTTTTTGCATCAGTTTCACTTAAGGTACAAGTCACAGGAAGTTTCTTAACCTCCAGCTCAGTCATTTTCTATCCTCCCTCCCCCTATCCAAGCTAGCTAGCCTGCCTCAAGACTGTTTAGGTTAAAATCTTACTCTGTCTCTCACCAGCTGTGTGTCTTTGGGCAGGTATCTTGACTTCTCTGTGCCTCAGTTTCTTCATCTGTAACTGACTCATAGGAGGTTTGTGTGACTCAGAGCAGCACCTGTGGCTGGGCATGATAACTCATGCTGTCATTCCAGCACTTTTGGAGGCTAAGGTGGGAAAATTGCCTGAAGTCAGGAGTTTAAGGCAGCCTGTCTAAGACCCTACCCATACAAAGAAAAGAAAAAAATAACATCACCTGTGCATGGTGAGTGCTTCATACGCACTGGTTGCTGTCATTCCATGAACGTGCATAGGCTTTTGGTGAGGGTGTCAGCAGGAGCCCACCCCTACACAACATGGTCTTCATTGACCTCACTTCTCTCTATGCTACCCTCTACCCAGAGGTTCCTTATAAGCAGCAAGATGCTCACTCTCTGAATAGTTTACAAATACACCTCACTGCCTGTTCCAGAGTCCTGGGGGAACTGTTTGGAAGTTCCTGGGGGGCAGAGAGTTCTGGGAGAAACAGAGAGGATGATGACCAGGGGCTGGGAGCAGTCAGGGTGAAGGGCCTTGCTTAGTCAGGGTTCTCCCCCTCCCTGAGTCACCTTAGGCACTGTATCCAGTGAGGCAAGCATCACAGCCCAATTCAAGAGGCTTGATCAGAAGGCTCTGGAGTGGGGCATTCTGAGGACTGATCCTGGCCGACACACTATTGGGGCCCACTCTGGACACAGAGTTCTTGCCTCACTGTGGCAGGGAATGGCAATAGCAGGCCTTGGGCTGCAAGGATGTGTTTTCCTGAGAAGGGAAAGATTGAAGGGTGAGTCCGAGACAGGTGCACTTGTGAGGCAGAGGCAGGACTTGGCATGCCACCAGGACTTGCCCTGGCTCAGCTAAGGGCTCCCACTAGAAATGGCACACATGCAGGGCAGGGCAAGCTTTGCCTGGATTGAGCTGAAAATGCATCTGTGTGGTCGTGGGGCCCACTCCTACGTTCCTTAAATCAGCCACAGGGACCTGGGCTGAGGACAGGTAAGACCCTCCCTCTAGGCACCCTGAAACACTAGAACTCAGGCTCTCATGATCTTCTCTTCCTAGACCCAGATGACATCATCAACCATGGGGCACTCTCCCCTGGCTGAACAGGCAGATTCATGCCAAAAAGGGAGGGGGTCAGGGTGAGGATACACATGTGTACTCAGGTGTGAGCCTCACAAAGGAGTCAAAGCAACTCAGCTAAGACTCTGGCAGCCTGCACTGTGCAGAGACATCGGCACTGCCTCAATCTGATAGCCAGACAGACCATAAAATGTGTGGGGTCAGGTGGGAAATGTGGGATCCTTTGTTCAAGCTCTTAAGACTGTCCAGATGGTGACAGCAGAAGATTAAGCCATGCTGGGGCTTTCCTGAGCACAGTGCCCTCTCGGTGTGACTGCAGAGGGAGATCTGGCAGGCCTGGTGCAGAGACAAAGTGGTCCCCAGTCAGTGTCTGGCTGGACTAGCTCCCTTCATGACCACAGACTGGTGTAGTCCCAGGAGAACCTCGAGGGTGTTGGCATCGCTGGAACCTCATCCTGAGGCATTTTCCACTAAGGGCAGCCTCTGGTCTCAGATACGTCCTTGTTTGATTCTTAAATGATCACTGAGGAAATTAACATGCAGAGTGATTTCTGAAAGGGTGCACAGTGCAACAGATGACTTCTTATGAAGATTCATTGGGAGAATTAATAGCCAGGCAGAATCCTTTAACACACCCAAAAACATGAGCATGAAGGTGAAAATTCCAACAGGGAATGTGCTAATTCCACAGTTGTTCTCAGAGAGTAGAAGAGGATGCATCAATTTAGGAAGACCACCAGCAATGTCTCCACGGACCTTCCCAGCTAGTGCCTCCATGGTCTGAGCCACAGGTCTCCCAGTATTGCCAGTCTTGGAAGAGGTCTGTGGGCAGAAGGGAGCTTTATTCTATAGAGGGAAACTGAGACTGTTGGGGAATGGGCTGCAGGACCTCAGGCAGGGAAAGGCAGGAGGCATCACCAGCTCAATAAGGCCCTTGAGGACACTGCCCACATGGTGCTTGAGGAGTCTGACTCAAGCCGTTTATTCCAGCACAGGTGTTGGGGGGGCTCAGCAAATCCTTGGAGGTGCAGGGCCACATTGCAGGCCCCTGGGGCCACAGCCTCTGTGTTCCCCTCCATAGACCCCTCTCCTCCACACTGACAGACACCCACTCTGCTCCTAGGTGCACATCTGTCCTGAGACACCTAGTTCTCTTGCTTTTCTCTCAAGCACCTGAACTGGGCATTCCTGGATAAGCCAGTTTGATTTACTCTTCATTTTATCTACTTGATGCCATTATTTCAGCCAAATGTGTCTTTTGTGTATGTAGGACAAAGGTGTCTAAGAATAGGGGACCATGGTTTGAAAATTTTTTTTCATCTTCCCCTGTCCCAAGCTCCTGATCATGAATGTCCAGAGATAAGTGGGTACCTGGGATTGTGTATCTCTTGATGTGTCTAGTGCAATGATATGCTTGTAATTCAGCATATAAAAATGTGCACATCTAGCACATCATTTCTCACTGTTAAGCTTATATCTGGCAAATGTCAGTGTTTCATTAAATGACTGCATTGCACGAGTCAATCTCCGTGACAAAGAATGTGATAGGTTTTGTGCATCCTTTACTAAGACACTCTCTTATTCTGCCTTTTAAAATAAAAATGTTAAGTTTTGTAATGAATCTTTAGAGATTTCCAATAAGCATTTTGTAGAAAGCTGTGAGATGTGTCAGATCCCTCACCCAGACTCCAGTTAGGGGAAGCACCACTCATCCAGCAGTTGTGGATGGAAACTTTCTCTGTGGCAGGGTCTTGTCCTGCTCTGGTGGTGGGTGGCTTCATGAAATAACTGCTTGGGCCCCTGGGTGGAGGACAATGGCCGGCGGTCTTGGGGAGTGAGTTCCTTCATCTCCTACAGAACCTGCCTCTGTTTGCCTTTCTCAAGAAGCACATCTAGGCATGGAACAGTTGGGAGTCCCTACATGAGGCCACATTGCCTGACATCAGAATCCTGTGCCAGTCCCAGAACTCAATTCACCGAGGTCACACCACCTGATGCACAAGCAGGAGCTGTCATGTGTGTACTTACCCATGTGTCTGGCTACATCTGTTCTACAATATTTGCATTCTTCTCAATTCTTACATAAACATGTTTCCATGCCAAAATGTGGTTTGCAAAGGTTCCAGGGGGCTCCATTATGTATGTATTTATGGCATTCTGTTGGACATTCAGTTTTTTAACATTATATCTCACATAAACATTTCTGAAAATACACTTGAGTAGTATTTGTGATTAAGATGCCATCTTAGTAGATATCAAATTACTTCATCTGGTATCATTTCTCTTTTCCCAAGAAAGGGCCAATTGTGTGGACTGCTCTCATTCTGAAATGTCACACTCGCATTAGAAAACAAGACCTCCCGCCTGCCTGTCACGGCACATGTTATGACCTCAGCATCCAGAGAGAGCAGACAGATCCTGAGTTCTTTTTCCTCTCTGACTCAGACATGACATATGACCATGTCTCTCCCTTACCTTCACTAAACTGCAGAGACTGAATGCCATCCGATAGAACTGTAGCCTCTCCAGGATCTGACACTTTGGCCATCCAGGATGCTCACCAACATGCATGTGACAAGGTGATGCCATAACCACCAACTGAGACAGCCAGCAAGCTCACCTCCTCAGAGCATACATCAAATTCCCAAATAAGAAAGGACTCCCGAGGAGCCAAAATACACCATTATGGGTACAGTGAAGCTTGCGACCTGGTACATTGGTATGCTCTCAATGCACTGTCTGCCTATTCTCTTTCCCAGTCTGTTCTAAAAAGTCCAGTCATATGATGACAAAAGCTGTAGAAAATGGGAGACGGAAGCCTGTTGCTGTCTGCAGGAGAGGCTCACTGGCAGCAGTGACAGGGAGTAAGAGACTGGAATAGCTGCTCTGAGAAACCAAAACACCCAGCAGACAGGTGCAGCTTAGATGGAACTACTTCCTTGGGTCCAAGAGCCTGTGATTTTATTGTTCAGTGAGGCACAGTCTGGCATCATCAAGGAAAATAAAATGTTGACTTGGGGCTGGTATCTTCTGTTTAAGACAGAGAAATGTGGAGCTTATTTAGAAATGGGTCTCTAGAATGATGACCTGCAAAGTGTCAGTGCTTAGAGACCTGATTGCATGTCATCCTGATGTCAGAGTCTCCCTCCTCAAGGCTTGGAAGAGGCTCAACATATGTGTGTGCCCACAGCTCTCCTCAGATAAACAGACAGACAAACAGGCACAGAGCTGTAGTACGTGCTTTCTCTAGTCTGGGCTGAGGAAGAAATGTGAAGTTAGGGCCTGCTGAGCCTCACCAAGGCTGTCATGGAGGGACCCGTCTCTGGTGTCTGTGATAAACAAAGACACATCTTTTGCATTTCTGATGGCCCAATCTTCCTTCTGTGGGTTGCAGTACCTGCTTTTTCAGGGGGCATGTCTGTCCCCTGGTGCTCCCGGCTGAGGGGGTTCAGAGGCTGCACCTCTGACTGAAGCTGGCTGGTCCGACGACCTCTCTGAGAATCCAGAAGAAGGAAGGTAGAAGCCTCAGGAGACGATCATGAGCTCTGCTCTCTGGACTCTGCACATCTGTCTGGCTGAGCCTCAAAGGCCAGCTTGTCCTTCAGGGCATGAGCTGCCACATGTTCTTGAAGTCATATTCTTCATTGACTAGCCAGAGGCAGGCTCTGTCACCATTCACCAAATAAACCAGCAGACACAGGACTATTGGAAGCCACAGAGGCAGAAATGCTCAACTAGGTGGCTGCCCTCCCCTGCCCCTGGCTTCAGTGTACCCTTCCATCTGCACCCTCAGGAAACATGAGGGCACTCACCCACCTTCTCACCTGCTCACCCATTGGTCTGCAGTGACTTTTCTGCCTCTATCTTTTAACATCCGTGTAACTGGAAAGCACACATGTCTCAAATAAGGATGCCAACAGCCTATGTTTCTGGGTCAGGGTTTTAGGAGCTGCACTGCGATCATCCTCACACCAGCCCTACTCAGCACTTGCCTCTTGATGCTGGTCCTACAGGTTGTGGCTTAGCCAGAGGCCACAGGTGCCTGGAGCCCTCACCGGATGCGCTTCCAGCTGTCACCTCATGGGTGTTAGGCCTTCTTGGATCAGTTTCCTGTAAGCCTGCCATCATTATCAGGATTTATTTTATACTACTTTTTAATTCATTATGAATTTTATAATTTGCAAACACCTTTCAATTCATCCATAGTTTCACATCTCAGTTTACTCATGTTTTCACTGATGTTTATTTTATAATAATTACAGAGAGACACTCACAACCTGCAGGTGGGAGAAGGTGAAGTACAGGCAAACACTTCAAGGTATGCCATGCAAGGAGAACATTGTACCTCAGGAATCCACCTGTGTGTCCTCCTGGAGTGGCTAGCTCTCAGGACATGTAGCCCCAGGCTACATGAACCTCCTCTGTCTGCTGGGTGGGTTTGGAAACAATGTAGGGGGAAGAAAGATAGGGGGCAGATACCAGTCACCCCCAGGCAGAGTGTCATTATCACTGGCCCACAGAGTGTTATTATCACTGGCTGTGGCTGGGCAGGGGGAGGACTGAGGGCCTTGGTCACCCTGACCTGCATGTAAAGGTGCCTCGATTAAGGCCAGAGAGAGCTGGGACTTAGCAAAGGCCAAGTTTGAGAAGAGGTCTCTCTTTTGGGATGAGTCATTCCAGGTTCTGGTTTAATCCCTCAGGGATGGCTAGATCTGTCACTACAAAGTGAGAATCAAGTCTCTCAAGTATTAACATGAGGATGAATGGGCCTGGCCTCATCTCTGGCAAGTGTATAATTTTTAATGTTCCCCATGCAGGAATAGGTGTCTTACAGGCATCTCAGAGACGGAATGGGAGCCCATGTCAGGCCTGTCCATGGCTACTGTCCCATTGAGTGCCACACCTTGGTGGACACTGTCCTCAAAATTGGAGCCCTCTGTAATAGAGGCATTGTTTCCCCTTTTCACAGGTGAGGAAACTGCTGGATGGTGGATGATGTGCCAGGATTTGAATAAGAGGATTGAAAACCAGGTCTCTCCAATCCCATTGATAGTTTTCCTGTCCATCACCTGTGTGAGGGTGAGTGATGATTCTAGGATTCCTAGTGTACTCTCTCTGCCCCCCCATGCCAGGGATGCTTGAAGGAGACTGTGGTTAGTTTCAAACCAGAATAACTGAATCAGCAAAGAGGCATTTTCATGCTCCAGTAGTGAGGAGCAAGATATCTTCCTAAGTCGCTGAACTAGTCACTACAGCCCACTGTTGTTAAGATTGGCCAGTTGTTCACCCTGATTTTAGCCTCCTAGACTGTAAATGGATGGGGATATCCTTTGTTATCTCCAATGAAAACAGAATCTTGGGCCAGGTGCCATTTCTGGGCACCAGCCTGGGTTTTCAGGTCACCATAGACAATTTGGATGATGACAGCTCAGAGTAGGGTTTTGTATAGATGAACGTGTGGTCAAATGATGGGAGCATCAGACCCTGAGTGTCCCGAACAGATGGTGAGCTGAAGTACACTGCACATTTGGAGAAATCCCCAAGCTAGTGGGCCCACAAAGGTTGAGAATGTCCTGTTTGCTCCTTTGGTCAGTTTTTCATAGTAGCCCTCAGCTTCAACTTTCTCCAGTTAGAAACAAAGATGTGCTCCTCAGCTGGGCCAGTGGATCATTTCAATCCCATGCTTCTCCAAATTTGCCACCAGCATGCAGAATTCAAAATATTAAGGCCCATCTTCCTACCCAAGTTTGAATTGTATTAGAAGTCTCATTCTTTGCATCTAAAAAATTAATTCCATATTTTAATCTATGATGATGTTTTAATAAAAATCTTTGATTTGTTTACTAAGGAAAAAGCAAATGCTCAAGTACCAGTGATCAGTGGGAAAAGGTATTAGGTGGTCCCGTGGCTGTGCATTCTACTGGCATGGGCTGCAAACCTAGCTGAGACACCAGGGGTTATTGTAGTGACTAGCCTCTGTGAGCATCCAGGCTGGATCCATTTATCAGCTTATCTAGGAATTAAGTGCACAGCACAAAATTCAAAAGAGGTGTAACATTCTCACATCAAGAGATTGTTGGTGCAGTGCAGCAGAACATGGCTCTGTCCTGGCCAGTGACATGGGGAGGCTTAGAGGTCATCTGGTCTCCTGTCTGCTCTTGCAGATGTGCACACCAAGTCATAGTGGGAGAAAGGACTAGCCTGTATGTGCTTGACAACTGGAACTCAAACTGGTGATCTTCTCACCTCCCAAGGACAAGGGCATCAGTGGTCCCTGCAGACTGCCCCCCGCATCCTCACAGGAGATGGAATCAGAGAGACCAGAGAGCCTGCATCTTCAGTGCAGTCCTGCCTGGACTCACAGAGTCTTCTAGACAATATCTGTGCCTTTTTAAAATGGTGCCTGACATTTGCTAATTTAGCCTCACCAATGTTGATAAGATCAAAGTAGATCTGATTATATTACATTAGCTGCCATCCAATCAAATTAGACATTTTTGAAAATCTGAGTGGCAGATAAGGTAGACCCCCAGAAGGTTAAAATGCTCAAAACACAATTTACACAGCTGATAACTGAGACCAATTTATAAGCCACCCTCGCAAGGTCATGTCACACTCTCCTGATGCTGCCAAGTTGCAGTTGTTGATGAAAAAACAAACTCTAAATATTTTAGGAGGCTTATTCTGAGTCAAATATGAGTGACCAGGGTCTCAGACACAGTCCCAAAATATTCTGAGAGCAAGTGCCCAAGGTGTGTTGTGTTACAGCTTAGTCTTACTCACTTTAAGGAGACCAAAGTCACCAAAAAAAAAAATCCTTAAATTGGCCAGGAACAATTGGCTGACACTTGTAATCCCAGCACTTTGGGAGACCAAGGTGGGAGAATTGCTTGAGCCCAGGAGTTCTAGACAAGCCTGGGCCACATATCAGCTCCTGGTTTGTGACTGAAGCAGGGCTTGAAGTGTCCTCATGCTTCCGGAGCAGGGCTGGATAAATTAGTTCAACATTCTTCATTAGGCTCTGTGACTTTCCGAATGGTCAGCTTAAGGGGTGCTGCTGGATCTGCGGTGCACTCCCAGTCCTGGGAAGCCGGATTAATTCTGCTATAGTGGATTCAAGGAACTACTTGGCTACTTTGACTGCGGTCGGGGTAGATAAAAGAACAGTGAATGGCCTCCTCCAGAGGGGCTTTAGGGGTTGTACATTCCACTCGTTCACCCATACCATATCACCTGGCTTAAAATAATGAGCTTCGGTAGTTAAACTAATTGGCAATCATTCTCTGACTTGACAATGGATGGCATTTAGGACTGAACCTAAGGCCTGCATTTGATGTTTTAGGGTAAGACTTCCTAATTCCTTTAAGTCTCCCTGTATGCTCCTAACGAGGTGGGTGGCCACCCATAAAGAATTTCAAAAGGCAAGAAGCCTGTTATGTGGGACTAGACCTTACCCTTAGAAGGACTATTGGCAGAAGCTGGACCCAGCCCAAATGAGTTTCTTGGCATAACTTACTTAGTTGTGACTTCAAGATCTGGTTCATTTGCTCCACCTGCCCCAAACTTTGTGGCCTATAGGTAGTATGGAGCTTCCATTTGATTTGTAGTCCTTTAGTCATTAACTGTACTAATTCGGCTACAAATGCCAGTCCATTGTCTGATCCGATAGTGATCGGGAGTCCAAACCGGGGAATAATTTCCTTTAACAGGAGTCAGGCCACCTCAGTGGCTTTTTCTGTCCTTGTGGGGAGGGCCTCAACCCATCCTGAGAAGGTACACACAAAAGCAAGGAGGTACTTGTAGCCTTGGCAGTGTGGAAGTTCTGTAAAGCCCACAATAAGGTCCCCAAAGGGTGACCCCCCAACATGCTGCACTCCGGGGGAGACTTTAGGTCCCTGCTGCGGGTTATTTTGTGCACAAGTCACACATTGTTCACAAACCACTCACGCTATATTGGAGAGTCAGGGGACATAGAAGTACTTGCTGAGAGAATTTTCAAGAGCAGCCCGACTGCTGTGTGTCCCTTGGTGGAAGTGTCTGACAAATACTGGAGCCAACAATTCCGGAATTGTTATTCAGACATCCTGGAATCTCCACCACCCGGCTTTCAGATATTGTCCCATTTTTGTTCCAAACCATGTTTTCTTATGCACCGAGTAGGTGGGACTCCACTTTGTCAGTAGGCTGGGAAGTAGTGTAGCCACTACTGCAATTGTTTCAACAGTTTCTTTCGTTGCTGCCAGCTTTGCTTCTTGATCTGCTCTGCGATTCCATCTGGCAGTTATTGCATTTCCCTTTTGATGCGCTCTGCAATGTATGACTGCCACCTCCTTTGGTGTCCACACAGACCTAACTCTAGAATCTCATTGCCATATTTTATATCCTTTCCCCCCGAGTTGATTAAACCTCTCTCCTTGTATAAGGCTCCATGTACATGCAAGGTAGCAAAGGCAAACTTGGAGTCTGTGTAGATATTAGCACATAGCCCTGTGGCTGGCTGGGGTGCGAGTGAGTGCAATGAGTTCTGCCTTCTGGGCTGAAGTTCCTATTGGCAGGGGTTTCACCTCAATTGTTGAGTTTAAGGTTACCACTGAATAGCCCTCAAAGCGCTCCCCTTCCTTTGCAAAACTGCTTCCATCCATGAAGTACAAGACTTCAGGGTTCCTCAGGGGCTGGTCTGTTAAATCCAGATGGCTAGAGAACACTTGGTTTATGATTTCAATGCAATCATGGTCTGGTTGTCCCGGCTCTATGGTTAGTAAGGTGGCTGGATTTACCACCTCTAGGTGAATGCATGGGTTTTCACAGAGCATTCCCTGATATCTGAAGATTCGAGCATTGGTTAGCCAATATTGCCACTTGTATTCCATTAAATTTATTACTGCATGAGGCACCCTCACTGTTAGATGTTGTCCCATAGTCAACTTGTCAGCTTCCATTATCAGGAGTGCTGTGGTTGCCAGGGCTCGTAAGGGTGGCCAGCCCTGTGCCACCGAGTCTAATTGTTTGGATAAATATGCCACAGGTCTATGCCATGATCCTAACATTTGAGTTAAGATGCCAATGGCTGTGCCAACACATTCATGCACGAATAAAAAGAAAGTTTTAGTTACATCTGGGCGTCCTAGACTGGGTGCATTGGTGAGAGCCTGTTTGTTTTGTTTAAAGGCTTGCTGCTGGGCCTTTTCCCACAGCAGGGGTTCCCGTTCACCCCCCTTGTGGCTTCATAGAGGGGTTTTGCCATGATGGAGAAGTTAGGTATCCAAATTCTGCAGACCCCTGCAGCCCCCCAAAACTCCCGAATTTGGCACCAGGAGGTGGGGACTGGTATCGAGCACACTGCCTGCTTCCTTTCAGGGCCAAGTTGGCACTGACCTTGGGACAAATGGAAGCCTAACCTTTCCTGGCATATTTGGGCCTAACCTTTCCTGGCATATTTGGAGCTTTTTATGAGACCTTGTAACCTGCCTTCCACAGGAGGGTGAGCAGTTGTTGCATCCCTTGCTTGCAGCTTTCTTGAGTTGGTGCTGCTAATAGTAAATTATCTATGTGCTGGAGCAAAGTACAGTTACCCTGATGTGCTGGAAAGGCCTTTAAATCTGAGGCTAGTGCCCTACCAAAGATTGTTGGAGAATTCTTGAACCCTTGGGGCAGCCGGGTCCAAGTTAACTGTCCTTTGGTGCCATTTGTCGGGTCCTCCCATTGGAAAGTGAAGATCGGCTGGCCTTTTGGGTCCAGTCAGATGCAGAAGAAAGCATCCTTAAAGTCTAAGCATGTGAAGAAAGCAGCCTCAGTGGGGATTAGACCCAGCAGTGTATACGGGTTATGGACAACAGGGTGCAGCGTCACCACGACCTGATTTATGGCTCGCAGGTCTTGAACCAGCCGGTAGTTATCTGTGCCTGGCTTCTGCATCAGCAACAGAGGTGAATTCCAGGTGGACTGGCAAACCCGGAGGATTCCATAATGCAAGAGCCTCTCCAGATGCTTATGGATTCCTACTTGTGCTTTTCGTGGGTTGAAGTACTGCCTCTGCTGGACCAGCCTGCCCCCTGGCTTTAATTCCACAAGCACATGGGGTATATTCTTTGCCAACCCTGGAGGATTGTCCTCGGCCCACACTCCCAGTCCTTGAAACAGTAGCTCTGGGGATTTTTGTGAGGCTTCCATCAAGTTGTAGAGCTGCCATTCCTTTTCCCGGGGGATTGTGAGGGTCATAATTTTAGCCTCCGGGCCTCTTAGTCTCAGAGTTACATGTGTAGGGGAGTCAAAGTTTATTGAGCATGAAGCTTCCCCAGGAGGTCTCGGCCCATTAAGGCTATGGGACAATCTGGGAGATACAGGAATTCCTGCATAACCTCATGGCTGCCAACTGAGCAGCATCATGGCATTGTAAAGGGATGTTTGGCTTGATGCCCAGAGACTCCCACAACATTGGCCTATTTCTGAGAGAAGGAACCTACAGGCTGGGTGATTACGGAATGCTCAGCCCCTGTGTCGAACATGAAGTTCATACGCTGGTCCCCCACTGTCAAACTGACCATAGGCTCCTGGGGACCTAAAGATAGTAGGGAGCCTAGTCTGGCCTATTCTTGTTGCAGTCCTTCCATTGAGGCCAAGCCCATAAAGCCACTGGGAGCTGGTGGGTCCTGTTAGTAAATGGAGCCTAGTGGGCTACTTCCCTGTTGGGCTTTCTCATCAGCTATTCATTGGGGTCATTCATCTTTCCAGTGACCTTCCTGGTAACAATAGGCACACTGGTTCCTCCCTAACTTTATAGAAGGTCGTGATGTCCCTTGCATGGGCTGATAGATCGAGTTCAGGGATCTCTGGACAAGCTGAGGTATTCAGGATCCCAGTCGGGGAAACTGCCAACCTGTTTGTCTGTTTCCCTGACCTTTGCCTCTGCTCCCTCCCTCCAGACCTGTTATCTGATATCCCGCAATGGGAGCAGCAAGCATGGTCATTTTCTTTTTCTCCTTTCGATCTGCCTCCTGCTAAGCCTCTTTATCATAGTTAATGAATACTTTAGTGGCAACTTCTAGCAGCTGGCTGGCATTCATTCCAGCAAAGCCCTCTAGTTTCTGTAGCTTGCATCGAGCATCCACCTGAGATTGTCCAACAAAAGCTGCATTTACCATATGCTGATTTTCTGCTGCCTCCGGATCAAGGGGGTGTATAGTTGAAAGGCTTCACTGAGTCTCTCATAGAATTGGCTTGGACTCTCATCAGCTCCCTGGAACACCTCAGAGACCTTGCTCTTGTTTATGGCCTTTTCCCTTCCTTCTCTCATGCCTCCCAGGAGGGACTCCTGATACTGTTCAAGCATTTACAGCCCCTGGGTACTGTTGGGGTCCCAATGGGGGTCTTCCTCTGGGAACTGATTTTGGGCATATGCCTGGGCATTGAGTGCTCCAGCTGGGGCATGTTCCTATAGCCAGTTTATAGTCCCCTGTGTAATTCTCCAATGCTCCTCGTATTGAATAGGGTCAGGAGGAGTTGGTGGCAGTGCACCCAGGTTGGCCTCTGGGTCTGGATAATGAACTGCATTAAGTCAATTATGGCCTGAGGTTTTTCTTTGAAGGAGGGGGTGTGATTCCTCCAGTTTAGGAGGTCTGTGGTGGTGAAAAGCTGGTACACAAATAAGGGATGCCCACCTTGGATCTGGTCTTCTTGATCATAATAAATAGGTCCCCTAACCTCCCTCAGTGGCATCTGGAAAGCACCCCAGCTCTCCCCTGTGGTGAAGTCAGACATGTATTCTGGCAACTGTTTTTGGGTGGGGTGTGGGGAGACAGAACTGGGTGGAGTGTTGCCTCTGATTGCTTGGGAGGCAAACTAGGCTTAGGGGTGCACTCCAATTGTTAGCCTCTCTCAGTGGCTGGTAACATGGGAGCAGGTGGCAATGGTGGGTAGATTGGAGAATAAGGTGGTGGGATTTCTGGTTCACTAGCCAGCATTGGCTTGTTAGTCAATTCATCAGACTCTGAGGGGAACTTGGACTTAGCAGTTTTGAGTGCATCCATGATTTTGCAATTGTCTTCCCAGCAAGCCTTTAGCCAAGAGGGCCATGTAAGGACCACATCCTGCCAACAGTCAATGTAAGGGAATTGGTCTGAGTGACCTGGTTCTCCCATTACAATCCTATATACTCTCCTAATGGTTTTCCTATCTAGGGATGCCTCTGGTGGCCACCCAATCTCGAAAAGGGCCAATCTACTTCACACGGAGCTTTCTCTGAGACAGTATGACACCATAACCATCTTTACAGAAACATTTGCCAAAGTTCTTAAGCATACAACCAAGGGGGGTATCCGTACTTTGGTTTCCACTCATTTCCTCCCCCTGGCAGATGACAAGCACACACAAATAAGGAAAATGAGGGATCGGGGGATATGGGATGAACCAGCTGCTTTGTCCTCCTCCAGCCATACTCCTCATGGAGATATTTCAGACACCTCTTAGCAATTGGCAGGTTGGTACAAACCCCCAACCCGGACCAACACTATTATGGGGCTGGGGCTGCCTTCAGCTGCATGAGGTCGCCACCAGCTTAGATTTGGACTCAACACTCGCTTTGACCCTTTGGCCAGGTCCAAACCCTTCTGCTGTCCATCTCATTCACACACAATCACACAGCACATTCTCGAACCCTCCACCCAAGTCCTAGGAGTCAATGGTTTCACCTGGAAGCAGCGTTTCCTTTACTGCCTTTCAGCCCTTTCCTTCAGGCTGGAGGCTACTCACAGACCCCGGGAGGTGATCAAGCTCCCCTTCTGCCACCCATTGGCAGGTCTATACAAAGACCCTTGTTCCTACCCTTTCCATCGGGTGGTGCTCCTTATGCCAGTTCCTTGCCTCTTGGGTCCCTGTTGTGCTTTCGTGGTCTAAGCCTCAGTGCACCAGGAGGGGCCTCCCTCCTACGGATCATGAGGTCCATTGCACACCAGGTGAGCTTGTCACCCAGGGGATTGCACTCTGAAGACAAAGGGGGTGGAACACACCATCTCCAAACTCCCCCCTTTTCCCAGCCAATGCACCAGAAATGTAGTGGAAAAAATAGAGAGACCATGACACTGAGGCTATTATAGGAAGTGGAAACTTCCTATAATATTATGCTGGGTAGCACAGTGGGCTCAATAGAACTAATGCATCCAAACCGAGAACCCCAGAACAGGAGAAGTGGGGTCTTATACCCTTGCTTAGGTAAGGGAGGGGGTCGTGTTGGGAGGTTACATATTTTCTTTGGAATCTTACAAGGTTGTACTCAGCAAGATTAAGTTTTTCAAAGAACAAATGGTTTCCAGGAACTGCAGGCTTGCAAAATGGCAACTTCAGAGGGTTTTTTTTTTTTTTTTATAAGTCTGTAAATTAGCCACTCTTTTTGTATTTCCATTAAATGACCAGTCTTTGGGCCATTTGGCCTTTCACAAACAAAACCTGCCTGGTGCCGGGCGGGTCTTTAAAGTTGCAACTTGCCTTTCAAAAGGAAATACGTCTAACTGCTATCAACCCCCTTTCTGCCACTGGGTCATTGGGAGACATTTAGTCAGCCCAGGTGAGGCCAATTGCTGATCCCAAATCAGCCACATGTGTTTCTGAGTTTATTCACTCAATCATACAAGAAATATATTTGACCATTTGGCACATCCTGCCACAATAAGTGGATGGAAAGATATTCTGATTGGCAAATGGCTGAAAGATTTAAACTCTGTCTAAATAACTTGAAATAAGTAGAAAGAAATACTTGAGTTAAGATAAGGGGACTGTGGAAGTCAAGGTTCTTGTCATGTAGACAAAGACCCTAAGTAGCAGGCTTCAGAGAGAACCAGTGGTAAATGTCTAAAAAGGTGTCAGACTCTTCCTAGGGAAGGAGATTCTCTACCGATGCAACTTTCCTCAAGAGATGCCTTTGAAGGGTTTTACAAAATATGTCAAAGGAACGTATTTTGGGATAAAACAGTGTTATTTCCTTTAGGGCCTGCCATCTGTCATGTGATGATATACCAGAGTCAGAGCAAGATTTGTTATTTTATTGCCACCAGAATGTTTTTTCAAGCTTATTTAATAATTATTTTAAAGCCCAAGGGAGGGATATTATGAGGTGTATCTGATGTCCTTTACTGTTATAGTCTGAAATTTCATTTTTCAGGTCCCCTTGGTCCAGATGGGTTCTGTTGCAGTTATTTAGGGGTATTAGATTGTGATTTTGGTTTATATGATCAATGCCCAGTCATGGCCTTATCAGAGCATCCAGATGGGCTGCAGACCATGGAAGCTTGAACAGAGAACTAGCCACTTCTGAACCCAGATGTGTTCTACAAGGAATCAGCATGCAGAGTGGAGCACTCTGGTTATGGTACTGATACCAAGAGATGTTTATGGTGTTAGAATAGCCCACTGCATCCCAATATCCTGCCTCCTCCTATCACTAATTAAACCAGAGGGGGACTGAGTGCTAAATGCAAGGCAGGTTCTGGTGAAAAGTGGGATGTGTGGTGCCTTTTCCAGCAGGCCCTTCTCAGACTAAAACGTTGTGCACTCCTTGAACCAGTCAGCTCCCCCAGGAATCTCTTAGGAAGCTTAGAATAGGGGTCAGGTGGCCATAGGCTATAACTGGTTACCTGAAGCAGCACTTTCTTGGGAGGGTGTGGTTGTGAAAGGCCCTCTCTGTCACCCAACTGTGCACCCCCACCATGCTGACACACAAAGTGAGTTACAGAGGATTCTGAACATGGTCTAGCTACAGCCAAGAGAGACTGCTGTTGGTGAAATATATCAGACTCTGTAGAATATTTAAGAAAGTTTATTCTGAGTCAAAGATGAGTGAACTTGACCCATGACCCCATTCCAAGAGGTTCTGCAAGTGTGTGCCTGAGATGATTGAATTGCAGCTTGGATATATACATCTTAGGAAGACAGAACTTACAGAAAACTATAAATTAACACACATGAGCTTTACACTGGTTTGACCCAGGAAGGCAGGACATCTCCAAGCAGGTGCTTACAGGTCATAGCTGGATTCAAAGATTTCCTGATTGGCAATCAGTAACAAGAGTTAGACTTGAGGGATTTTGAAATCAGTAAAAGAAATGTTTCATTGAGATGGGGGCATTGAGATAAGGGGCAGTTTGAGGAAGTTAAGTTTCTTTCTATGTAGATGAAGCCTCAGGGATTGCAGCCCTGAGAAAGAATCCATGGCAAACATCGAGTTCCTTGAGGATCCCCACAAGGGGATTCTATACAGATGCAAATTCCCTTAAGACCCAATTTTTTCAGGGTCATGAAATATTTTTTCTTTCTTTCTTTATCTGTTATGTGATGTTATGCTAGAATCAAGTTGGAAAGTAGCTCACATTATAAGGGTTTAATAAATAGCCATTTCTACAGCCCCTGTAGGAGGCTGGCAAGGGAGGGAGAAAAAGTAAGAGATTAGTCCTCACTGTTTTGGTGCATTCTCTGACATAAACGGTCAGCTTTGGCATTAGTTCATTTATCCAAAGGGGTTGCCCAACTTCTCCCTGCCTCAGTTTCCTCATCTGCAAAATGGTTCAAGTACTGTCTTCTCCTTTCTCCAGACATTAGAGTGTCCCTGAAACCACTACTGGCCCTTACTTGGGTCTCAGATGCTGCAGTGACTGTCAGGGATGTGGAATCTGCTGCTTTCTCTGCCCCAGCATCTGTCCTCATGCCTGAATCTAGCACATCAACTTTCCTTTGGGAGCTGCTTCTCAACCACTTCCCATCCAAACAGTTCGAGAGAGCTGACCCCGTGTTACCATCTTCAACTTAAAGATGGACACATGATCCATGTCTATCCAATTCCATCCTGTATCCCTCCAGACACGTGGATGGGCTCAAGTGTGAGAATATGACCCAAACAGGCCACTGGGATTTAAAGCCTTGACTCTCCATGAGCCCAAGGGAAGGGGAAGGAGAGACCCTTTCTGGTGGGATGGGAGGTCAGTCAGCATCTGCTTGGAGTTGCTGAAGGCCCTTGGTGTAAGGAGACAGGTCTTAACCCACTCTTAAACATGTCACTTGTAAGTATCCATTGAAATTTGGTATTAAAGCACATTAGTTTATTTTGCATCAGTAAGTGTGTTCTGATCCCTGGCAATCAACAAAGTCTTAGCTGATGCATCAGCATCAGTAATGCTGGAGGCTCCTTCCAGCATGGCCTCATAAGTGTGTCTAATCTGTATTAAAAGTTGAGTCACAGAGGTGTCCTCCCTGCTGGGAAAAATGAAGGTGCTGGGCGGGATTAGGTATTAATGGAACTGCCGAATGCCTCTATCCCTGTTTCTTCCCTGTCCTAAGATAGTGAGATTCCAAAACAGTGAGAAGATGATCGGCATGGGGAAGAGGTCCTTAAATGGTCCCAGAGTTAGAAACTTGGATTGGAGGGCTAGGATGACCGTTCCCCCTTCCTTGCCAAAGAACAGGTGGGAGGTTGCAGTAGAGGCCAGAGGCCACTCAGCAGAAGAAGGGAAAGTGAGCAGTGGGTTCAGCGGGAAGTGATCCAGACACTACCTCAGGGCCTGGTAGCTAGTTCAGGACCCAGTGAGATAGAGCAGGGATGGGGCTGCATTCCCGCCGACATATTTCACCCTACCTGCTAACCACAAGTCCTGCATCACCCAGTTCAATTAAGTGGAGAACTGGAGAGGAGCAATAGCATTTCACTACAAATCTCATTGAAGCCTGTAACTCTGCACACACTAAATACCCAGAGCATGAACAACTATAATCTTTGCTTTGTTACCATACTAAAATCTCTGCCGAGAGAGAAGCTTATCTATTATTTTTTGATCATGCCACATATATTGAAGCATGATTTACAGCTGTGCCTGTGCTGCCCAGATCACACTTTTTTTCAGACAATGACTCAGGGAAACAGCCCAATAAAAAAAGCCCCAAGTATCTCATTGAAGAGCCAGTTGGAGATGTCTTCCTCCAGTGCTGTCTCCCTTGTACCTGGATACAAGCCCCCAATAGAGCCTTATCTGGGAATGTGTCTGACCTCATTTAAATTTCTTGCATGATAGTCCAAGAACCCATGGTCACCAACACCAGAGGCCCTCCTGGGACCTGCCCACTGATCAAGTGTCCAGAGTCACAGCCCTGCCATCCTTGGCTCTCAGGGGGCATAGATCAGGATTGGCCAGTGGAATCACTCTCTCTGTAACACTTAACAAGTCAATTAACAAATCCCAGGCACAGAAGGCAGTTGCTGCTTGAGAAAGAGATAAAACAAAAAACGTCATTGGGGGAATGAAGCAACAGCCTAAGGTCCTTCAAGCTAATCAGAGGTAGGTCACCCAACCCCAGACTCGAGCCTGTCTTCAGGTTCTCCCTGGCAGCTGTGGTCCTGCAGGCTCTTGAATATTCTGCAGTCCTGGCTGTCCTTCCCAAGTAGGCACCTGGAGGTCAGGATGAGGTCTTGACTTTTGCCCACATCCTGGGGTGGCACTCACACCTCTCCTGAACTCAACACTTGCACCTACAAGTGTTTCCATACGGAGTCCATTTTGGTCCATGGTGAGGCACCAAGGTAAGGTGACCCAGGTATGGACTGGAGCAGATGCTTGAAGGATCTTGAGAGCCCAGGGCCTTCACTGCATGGCTGTACTGCTGTTTTGTTATTCCTTCAACCATTAAGAGATATCACAACTTCTTAAAGTGTTTGGTCATTATGAACAGAACTGCTGTATATAATTTCACACTGCTATTTGGACAGATGACAAGTATTGGATCATTTGGTGAGACCATATTTAACTCTGAAAAAAACACTACCAAACTCTTTTCCAAAGTGGTAAGCAATTAAGCATTCCATGAGCAATGAAAGAATCCCCATTGTTCCACATCTCTCACAGCAGTTGATAATGCATGTTTTAAAAGATTTTATCCATATTAATAGGTGTGAAATGCTATGTCATTTCTTTATTTTACTTTTCCCTGTGACAAGTGGAGTTAGACATTATTTTGCATGCTTATTTTTTTCATTTGCATATCTTCTTTGATGAACTGTCCATTCAAATCTTTACCCATTTTTTTTTTGAGTTGGAGTTCCACTCCATTGCCCAGGCTAGAGTGGTAAACTCATGCCCCTCCAGTGTCGACCAGCAGGGCCGGCAATCTTTCCACTGGAACCTACCAAGTAGATGGAACTACAGGAGCATGCTACCATGCCTGGCTAATTTTTTGATTTATTGTAGAAATGAACTCTCACCATGTTGCCCAGGCTGGTCTTGAACCTGCAGGCTCAGGCAATCCACTTGCCTTGGCCTCCCAAAGTGCTAGTTTACCAATTTTTAGTTGGGTTATTTTTTTATTGCTAAGTTTGTGCTTTCTTATTATATTTTCAATACAAGTATTTTTTTAGATATATATTTTCCAACTATTTCTCGCATTTTGTAATTTGTCTATTTGATCCCTTAGTATAATTTTCATAGAATATACAATTTCACTTATTGTAAGACTATATTATATTATTGTAAGACCTCAGCATTTTTCTTTCATGAATTTGGCTTTTGGGGTTTTATCTAAAAATTCATTGAGCAAAAGGTCATTTTCAATTCCTTCTAAAATATTTTTACACTTTTGCATTTTCAGTTTAAGTCTATGGACTATTTTGAGTAAATTTTTGCATAAGTTATACAATTTGTGTTTATGACTATTTTTTTTCATATGGTTTCCAACTGCTCCATCAGCAGATGTGGAGCAGACTTTCCTTTCTCCATTGAATTATCTTGTCCTTTTGATAAAATCAATTGATTATTTACATAGGTATGTTCATTTTTAATGCCAGGTGGGATATGGTGTTGTTCTTTATTTCACCATAGAAAAGAATTTCACAGCAAAAGCAAAGTATGTTTAAAAAAGAATTTATTAGAAAGAAAGCAACATACTCAAGGAAAAATGTGGGTGTCTTAAGAGAAAGGACATGTGCTTGCCGTTGACAAGAAGCTTCATATAAGTTTACAAATGATGATTATGCAAACCATGAGTTAAAAGAGGTGGGCTGCAGGTATCTCGTTATGAATTTTAATTGCCATCTCTCAATTGCCTGAGGTCAAAAGGACCTTCTAAATAATGAAAATTATTATGTAACTAGATCTGGAATTTTTATTAGAAACTCATCTATGTTTTGGGTAAGTCCCAACTGTTTCTGCAATTTACTGCACTGGATATTCACATTCTAACCTGCAAGGTGGTCAGGTCTGGTATGTCTGGCCAGTTGAGTGAAGGTCGTGTACTGATAAGAAAGTTGTTTGAATGTCTATCCTATTTTAATTGAGACCTGCCTGAAAGACATTCATATATCTATGTCTAAACTACACTGGCTAACTTACTTCCACTTCCCCCTTCAGAGATTTTTGAGCCCATAATGATATGGGGTGTAGAGAGAGATCCATCTTCTGTAACTTCTTCAAAACTGACAAGGGACATAGGCCTACCTAGCGAGAGATTGGAAATCTCTCATATCTGATTTAAAGAGTCCAGGTTGGTTTTAGTCGTGGCATCTATCGTAGGCATTGGTTGGAATACTTGAATGATCATCATGTGGGCACGAACCTGCTTGATTCTGGAAGAAACACATTTATCCTGACAGTTAAAGAGACATAGACCCAAAATTAGCAGGATTACAAATATTATAATTGGAACAATATAAGAAATGACCTAAGCATAAGAGGGCACAGAGTTTTTAATAGTGTCTCAGGGTTTGCAGCAGAGGCTCCCTGTACAAAGCCATGGAGTCACATAGCCTTGTCAGATATTGTTTTATATCCTCTTCAAGTTGTAACATTTATGTAAGTGCAGTAGGTTTTGTTAATAATGGCACAAAACCCTCCTTGGGAAGCAAACAACTAATCTAAAGCCAGTCGGTTCTCTTTCCAACATTAGAAAGAGAACCAATCGATTTAGATAAAGCCTCAAAAGCATCAGCAGTAGAATGAGAAAGACCACCAAAGCTGCAGTAACATTTCTCAAGGGAGCCTCATGGCATGCAAATCCTCCCCTACAGTGCTAGAAATCCTACTGTCACTTCAAATCCTGCCAGTATTAATCCAAACATTTGCTTGTGCCTAGGTTGGGTGATGCTATAAACTGTGCCATGAGGTCTTTCACACCTGAGGATTCCCAGAGTACACTGACTCAACATCTGAACATTATCTGCACAAGGAATAGCCTGTGCCTTTTCTAACCTTGTGTAACTGCTCTTTGGTTTGGCATAACATGGCTAGAGATTTTCTTTTAGATTACATAGTTATAACACCCCTGTGGGAGCACATACCCTCTTGGGGTTTCTTCATTCATGATGATTCTTTTTAAAAATTTTTTTAATTTTAAAGATGTGGAGTACAATTAAGGATTAGGTATACAAACGTTGGTTATGCAGGTACCCTTGTTGATGAGGTGTGCCCCTCCCTCCCCCAGCAGTTTCCCTCAACTGCCAATCCCACCCACCCCGATGGTTTCCCACTACTGCCAATCCCTTTCTTATAGTTTTATAATAATTGTTCAAGGTCCACTTATGAGTGAAAACATATGATACTCTGATTTTTAAGGTAGGTTCCTATGTGGATTCCCTATGGCAAAGGAGAATTTTTCTCTTTTTGTAGTTTTTCTTTGTGAGAGGTTGGGTTCTTTTGTGTGATTCACCAGGGAATAGTCTCCTGTCCTTTCCAATAGATGCATTTCCTTCAACTATTTACATCCTTGCCTGGACACCTGTGGGGTAAATTGCACTGACAAGTAGAGAAAGTAAATGAGGCCAAATATATTGATAATTCAGGTGGTGGCTGATCACTTTTTGTACAAGGGCCACAAGGCCTATGTTTACTAGCACAATTTAAATGATTACTCCAATCCCTGTGGTTTCATTATAAGTAGCAGTGAGATTATAGCAAGGAAAAGGCTGAGTAGGCAAAGAAAATCATTTTTTTCTGATCAGATTTACCATGAATAACAGTAAAATTTATGGGAGACTAGGTGGTATGAAAAAACCAGTTTTCTAGGATGCTCTTGGCATAGCCAACAGTCTTCCAGCTGCTCATTTGTGGCAATGGTCTGGGAAAATTTAAGAAAAATATTTTGTTCCCATTCCCTGCTTTTGAAGAGTGGAGGTAAAGCATACAAAAGGTAGTAAAACAGAAAAGAATATACATTCCTGAATACAGGCTTTTGATGTCCTTAATCACTGTGGTCTAATTTCTTCCAGAGGAGGAGTTTTAGGACTTCCTTTGGCTCCCAGGAATAAGAGTGTTGGTCAACTGCAGCAGTTTCCTCAGTTTGTGGAGACCCAGGAGGCAAAAGTTCAACTCTAGATATCTGTACCCAACTATTGATTCCCCGCAGTTTCACAGCAGTGGGTGTGCCAAGAATAACCTGAGGTGGCTCTTTCCAGTTTTGTTGGAGCTGGTCCTGTGGAGAGTATTCTTTCCATGTTTTAAGTAAAACCAAATCTCCAGACTGAACTGGTGGTGTAAAAGGATTTTTGTTTGGAGCTGGGAGAACTTGGTTGGCATATTCTTGAATAACTTTTTGTACTTGTCCCAGGTTAATAGCATGCTGGATTATTTCCAAAGATTCCCTATCTTGTAAAGAATCAAGGCCCAAGAAGGGACATCCATACATTTCAAAACTATGTAAGTGGAATAAACTTTGGTGAAATTCTAGTTCTGAGTAAAGCCATAGATGACAGCTTAACCCACAATTCTAATGTTTCCTGGAAAAATTTACTGAGTAACTTTAAAAAAAAAGGAATTAGCTTTTTCTACTTATCCTGACAACTGGGGTCTCCACAAGAAATGTAAATGATACTGATACTGTTTGAGTAATTTTAGCTACAAAAGGTGGCTCATTATTACTCTGGAGGTTTTTAGGAAGTCCAAAATAAGGAGTGTTTTATTTTAACAACCCTCTATGGTATTTTCAGTCCTAGAAGGATACTTCTATGGCCGTTTCTGTTCCAGAAAGATAAGCCTTTTAATTGCTTTTATGGCAGTTTTAGTCCTAGAAGAATAAGCCTCAAACAAGCCAGTGATTGTGCCAATGAATAACAACAAGTATCAGTAGCTTTTAACTGGTTTCATATGTGGAAAAATCTATTTGCCAATCTTCTCCTGGATAGAAGCCCCTTTTTTGTATTGGCATGAGTAAGATAGGTTTCCTTAAGTGTCTCCCTGGCTCACTTATGGAACAAAGAAAACATGAGTGAGTTGCCTCTTGTATTGTTCTGTGTATTCTTTTACTGTCAAAAATTGTCATATTAAACTTTCTAGGGTGTATCAGTCCAGGTGGGTGGAATCATGTAATTTGTTAGCAATTTTTCAAAGATTATTCTCAGGCAAAACATATTTCATCTCCCCTTCCCACCGTCTTGACTAAGTTAAAACCTCCTGGTTTGACTCAAAGTATTTCTCTTGAGTGTGCTGTGACTTAACAGAGGTATTACTTTTTTGAGGAATAAGTGTCATTATAACCTCTACCTTAGTGTTTCCTGCTACTTATTTTTTCACACAGTCAACCCAAATGTTTCCCTGTGTGATGAGAGAGTCTCCTTTCTGGTGTCCTTATAATGAAATACACCTACTTCTGAAGGCTCTTCTAGTACTGCCTCCAAAAGAGTTAAAATTTCAGCCCGTGTTTTATAAGGAAGTTTCTTTTTTCCTGTTAACATTCCTGTTCCTTCCATATAGCAGCATGAGCATGAATGATGAAAGAGGCATACTTAGAATCCGTATAAGTGTTAATTCTCATTCCCTTTTCCAGTTGGAACACTTGAGTTAGGGCTATAAGTTCTTTCTGCTTAGCAGAAGTATTGCTTGGAAGCACTCATGGCTTTATGACCTCATGTGAGCTTACCACTGCAAAACCAGTACTCCTGATTTCTTGCTTAATAAAACTGCTCCCTGTGGAGGGAGAAAAAAAAAGTCTGTAAACTGCAATTTTTCTGGGTTAGCAAAAGATCATCTTGGAAACCAGAACTGCTCGAGTATATCTCCTCTATGGTTTGCACACAGGAGACAACTAATTCTGACTAAGCCTGGCATTAAGATGGCTGGGTTTAAACACAGACAAACATTAAGAATAAGATCTGGGCTTTCAAGGAAGTGGGCCTGATGGTTACTTCACTTTCTTCCTGCCATCCACTGATGCCCTCTTGCTTCCAACACACTCTGGACCTGGTGGCTAGTGAGAAACTCTGTAGGCTTTCCAAAGTCTAACACTGTAGCCCCTTCTACAAGAAAGGCCATAGCTGCTACTGTCCGAGATAAGCAGACCATCTGATACTGGCCATGTCCAAAAGTTTAGAGAAGTAGATAACTGGCCAGGGGGTTTCATCTCATTTTTGAGCAAGAACTCATGTGGCCATCTCATGTGGGTCAGCTATGTGAAGGTAGAAAAGTTTCTCTAAATATGGCAGGCAAAGTGCTGGAGAGGAGATTAAAGTCCCTTTTAAGTCTTGGAAATCTCTGGAATGCTGATCTCCATTCAAAGGGCTCAACATCTGCAACTTTTGTGGCCTTATGGAGAGGATTAGCAAAAATGCCAAAATGTGAAATCCACTTTCAACAGAAAACAACCATTCCCAAAAAGGTTCTCAACTGCTTGTGAGGGTCAGGAGCTTGTAAATGTAAGATAGACATCTTCCTTTCTCTTGTTAAGCTCCTTTATCTGGAGGTTAAAATGTAGCCTAAATAATTTCACCTTTTGTAAGTTAATCTGGGCCTTTTTAGGAGAGACTCAGTATATTTTCTTTTCTAAAAAGTTTAAAGTAAAGATGATATTATTTAAAGAGCTTTACTTATTAGGGCTGCAGATTAACAAGTCATCAAATTATTGTAAGCTAACACCTGATTCTAAATGTGCGTCTTTTTTTTTTGAGTTGGAGTCTCACTCTGTTGCACAGACTGGAGTGCAGTGGCCACTCCCGGCCACCGCAGCCTCAACCTGCTGGGCTCCGGTGATCCTTCTGTCTCAGCCTTCTGAGTAGCCAGAATTACAGGCATGCACTACCATCTTTTAAACCATGAGTCAAAGCATTACCAAACAGGTGGGGGCTTTTCTGGAAGTTTAGAGAAGTAGGCAACTGGCCAGGGGGTTTCATATAATTTTTGAACAAGAACTCACATGGCCATTTCATGTTTATCAGCTACATAAAGGTAGCAAAGTTTCTCTAAATAAGGCAGGCAAAGTGCTGGAGAGGAGAATAAAGCCTCTTTTAAGTCTTGAAACTCCTTTGATATTCTGATATCCTGGGGGAAGAACTCTCCAGGTAAGCTACTTAGGCTTAGCCTGTCCAGGAGCTATCCATTCAAAGCAAATTATAACTGAGATTTCTGAGCCAATGAAATATAGAAAAATGCATCTTTTAAGTCTAAGACTGTAAACCAAGCAGTGTCTTCGGGTATCTGTGCCAGCGAAATGTATGGGTTTGTGACTATTGAATGTCTTGGTGAAAGGATGAAATGCCAAAATGGAAATTTTAATAAAATAATATAGCCAAAGAGCAGCCATTTTAACATTGCTTGCCTTTGTCATGTTTTTCTAATAGTTCACTGTAATTTATTTTCTGGTCATTAGCTAAGGACAGAATCATTTTCCCAGAGATAGTTATTGATAATTTACAACCCCCTTCCCCTAACCTGCTTTTTACTGTTTATTTTCCTATTCTAAGTTTGTCTTTTTTTGCCATAAAAAGCCAGAATGACCTAATCACATAAAGCAGTCCTTCATGACCTACATGACACAGACAGACCCCATCACCAAGGCAATTGTTAGGTGACTAACCCATCCATCTGTCTGCCCCTTTGTGGTGATGCAGAACAGACCACCACCAATCACCTTAATGACCTATCCCTACACCAAAGGGAAAGTTTAAAAAGCATTCAACCTCAAGCAGCAGCTGCCATGTTTCTTTATAAGCTCTGGCCCTCTCCCAATCTGAGGGAGGTGGATTTCCTTTTTCTCACTCTTTCTAATCTGCTTTCTGAATAAAACAAATTTTCTCATCTAATTTCTGTGCAATTCTTTGCATCTTACCTGCAACACTGGCTCAACACACAGGCCCACTGACCTAACATTTTTGGAGATGTAACATTTTTGACAGCCCATATGGAAACTTTACTCCTCACAGAGTCTTCTCTGCACTCTCTTTCTCTCACTCGGTACTTGGCTCATTTTCACTGCTACTTACTCTTACTCTTATTGCCTGCAATGAGCTACATCAAACTGACCTCTCCTTTATGCCATGTAAAATTGAATCACTGGTGAGTCCATGCAGTAACCCCTTCACTGCTAGAAGGTCTGAAAGCATGCCAAGGAGGTTACTGTATACCTGTTTGGAAGCTTTTTTCTTGGGCTCCTGATATCCCTTCTGTGGAAATCTTGGGGCCAAGTCTTCCAAACACATGTGTAGGAGCAGCCCCACTGCTGCTTCTGGTGTCGAGGGGATTAAGGGGACGCCCTTTTCCACTGTGTACCCACACCTCTAGGATGACTCTACTGATCCTCTTTTGGAATGCCAACTGAAGATGTGAAAGGGTTTCCTTTTTTTCAGCCTCCTAGGACTGTTCTCAAGACCACTCCTTCTCTCCCTTTAGGACCCCTCATGGGAAACCCTCATTGTGGGGTGGCTAAGTCCCCCCACCATTGAAATGCCTTCTAGAAGGACCCTTTTACTGTAGAGGAGCATCTACCCTAAGCATCTATGCAATACCAGCGAGGTGACCAGGAGGTGGGCCTCACATGGGAAAATGGTCCACAGTTTGCAAACTGGCATGTCACCTGGATCCCTTCTTCCTGTGGCATAATCCCTCTAACTGCTTTTTAAATTAGTTTCCCTTCCTCCTGCCTACCCTCTAACAACTCAACCATGATCCAGCTTATTTAACTTCTGTCTCTCATAACCTGCTTTTGCTACCCTACCCTCTATCAATTTCCTCTTTTGTTCTTCCTTCTTGCACTTTTCCATTTCTATACCCACTTTACCTCCAGAGGAGAAACTGGCTCCAATGGCCACAAAACTGACCCTAGCTTATTCCCTCTTTTCTCCCTCCCCCACTGCCTGATAACCCCCCAGCTGCAGTCCTGGTACCTGCAGCAAAGTTCAAACCACCTGTACTGCTTCCTCTTTCCCCCCACCCACTCTGGAAGGCACTTTCAGGCTTTCACCATGGTTAACCAGTCTCCTCAGGAAGGCAACAAAGACAAAAAATAAATATTAGAGTTGAGGGAAGGTAGTGACCAAGTCAGTCAGACTATGTGAGTCTTGGTGTGAGTGAGAGAGTGTATGGAACATTTTGTGTTTGTGTTAGTGAGCAAGTGGACCTGTGAGTAGCTGACTGAGTGAGGGCTAGGGAGCTAGCAGCTAGGGACTTCCTGGTGCCGTGGCTGGTGGTGCAGTTGCTGGGGCACAGAAACCGAGTGCCATTTTTTAAAATCAACAAAATCCTTCATGGGAAGAAAATGCTGGGAGAGACTGAGGAAGTAGGGGTTCATGAGCAAAGGGTCAGGGTCCTGGTGCAACAATTGGTGATGCAGCTTCTCTGTTTGATCCCTGGCTCTTCCCAGGTTACAGAAGCCAAGCACCATTTTTTTAAATGGATAAAAGTTTTCTTGTGAAGAAGCAGTGGGAGAGACTACTGCCTCAAACTGCCTCTCTACTGGAGCAGGAGAGACTGCCAGCTCCAGACTTTTCCTCACTACTTCAGAGCCTGACTGAGCACTAGCACCAGGGGCTGCAGAGGGAGGCCAGAGGCATAGTTCCACTGAAGAGGACAAGAGAGGCAACCCACCACCATCTTGAAGGGATGACAAGAAAGTGCTCTTACTTGCTCACCATGGAACAGTGATCTCTGTGACTGGCAGATCAACTATTCAGGGATTGATCGTGACCCAGAGGGAATATCCTGAAAGCAAAACTTTGGAGGGAGCTGAGGAGTGCTGAGTCTCAGGTTCCCCACCCCCTACACTGATCCAGCCAAGGGACAAATGGTGTGGCCAGTAAAGGATGAGGAAGAACTCCAAAGAGATCAGTGATGAGTCTGGGGCTGACCCAAAGCCCCTCCTCCCCAGCAATTCTATGAATGTCAGACCCACACAGTTGGGCACCACTGAGAGAGACAAACCTAAGTGGAGCCTGGACATCAGTCAAAATAGGAGAACTCCATTCCAGGATAGGCTTGGTTGGGGAACTCCTAGTGAGTACATACCTGGGGAAGAGACAATCCCACACTTCCCACCAGAGGAGATCTCCCTGACCAAACAAGAGTGGGAAGGGAGTACTGCAGCCCCAATCACCTCTATTGCCTCTCCTTCTTCCCTGTTCCAGACACTGGGGAGGGAGTGAAGGAGGTGACAACTTTCCAGGAGAAATCAGATTAGAGGAATAATTACAGAGTCTGCCACAAGAGAGCAGGTTATTTTTTTTTAATTTTTAATTTTTTTTTCACTTTTAAAAAATTTTAAGCCGGGCTCGGTGGCTCAGTCTGTAATCCCGTGCCTTTGGGAGACTGAGGTTAGTGGGTTGCCTGAGCCTGTGGGTTCGAGACCCGCCTGGGCAACTTGACGAGACCTTATCTCTACAATAAAATTCAAAAAAATTAGCCGGGCATGGTAGTGCCCGCCTGTAGTCCCAGCTACTTGGAAGGCTGAGCTGTAAGGATCACCGGAGCCCAGCAGTTTGAGGATGCAGTGGCCGAGAGCATACACTGCACTCCAGTCTGGGTGACAGAATGAGACTCCAACTCACTCACAAAAAATTTATACCTGTTTATTTGTTAGATCATCTATTTTTAAAATATTTTTTCTTTGTGTATGAATGTGTATGTGAAGGTTTGATCTGCACCCCCCCAATTTTTATTCATTTTTTTCTTTTTTTTCTGTTTCTTTCTTCTTTTGTTTATTGCTTTGTGTTTGTGTATATGAATGACTGAGTGTTCATCTTTCAATTTGGTATTATTGGTTTGTTTTTGCTCTTTAGTTCTTCTGTTTTTTTATTTTTATATTTTATAGTTTAAGGTGTGTGTCAATATATGTGTGAGGGTTCAATAAATTCCTTTTTTTCTCTGGTCTTTCTGTTTTTCTTCTCCAGTCACTTTGTGCTAGGTGTGGGAGTGTGTGTTCAGTTTTCTTGTTTTTTTTTCTGTTGTTGTTGTTGCTGTTTGCTTTGTTTGACATTGTTGTCATTCCAGTTTATTCTGGGGTGTGTGTATATGTCTGTGTGTGTGTGTTCAATTGTTTTGGAGTTGGTTTCTATTGTGCATTGTCATATAGAGTGATGGTGGGGAGTAGGTCTCAGAAAACACATACCACAATCAGTGAAGGTTGTAATTTGCAAGTAGTTTCTGAATCCTAGTGTCCCATCCCCTACTTTATTCAACTTTCAAAAACTTCAAGAGACAACAAAGCTTCCCACTCACAGTCTTATTTTGGAATAGAACAAATCCAGAGTCCGGGTCAGGGAAGAATATAGGGCTCAGCAAACATCAGAAGGGAAAGTCTCTCCAACTGACACTGAATAACAGAGCTAAAGAGAAAAAACAAGAGATCTGTCACAAATGAGGAAAATCCAAAGGAAGACCCCAGGCAATTTCAAGTGTAACAAAGAGAAAACTCCTGAAAAAATCACACCTTGGAGCCCAAACAATAGAAGACACCAGCGACAGGCCCCAGAATATGACAGATTAGGAAATGGAAAGAAAGAGTGAATAAGACTCAGGAAAGACAAGATGCAATATTGAAAGAACTTGTAACAAAGATTTTGGCAATAAAAATTTCATCCAGGAAGTAAATAACAAGATGACAAGCATGGAAAGCAGAATTAATCTAGCTAAAGAATCTCAGAACTTGAAGATCAGCACATGGAATTAACCTGATCTGTAAAAAAAATAGAAAGAAGACTCAGGAAGAAAGAGCAAGGCCTACAACAGCTGTGAGATTATATCAAGGGAATGAACCTACACCTGATTGGTATACCAGAAAAAGAAAGGGAAATGGAGAACAAGTTGGAGCAAGTATTTCAGGAGGTAATCCAAGAAAATTTTCCCCACTTCAGCCAGGAACAGGAGAGACAGAGAACCACCACAAGACATCAAATGAGAAGACCAACCCCTAGACACATAGTAATTTCGCTACACAAAGTAGGCACAAAAGAAAAAATTCTAAAAGCAGCAAGAGAGAAAGGTCAGACTACCTACCAGGGAAAACCAATGAGAATAGCAACAGACCTATTGGCAGAAACACTGCAAGCAAGAAGGAACTGCAGTCCAATATTCAAATACCTCAAAGATAAACAATTTCAACCAAGAATTTCCTACCCAGCCAAGCTCAGCTTCATCAGTGGCAGAGAATTAAAATCCTTCCCAGACATCCAATCCCTAAGAGATTATGCAGCTTCCAGACCAGTTCTACAGGGGACAATTAAAAAGGTATTAATCATAGAAGAAAGGAAAAAAAAAAGAATGACCACACATTTCCCAAGAGAACAGCAGGTCACAGAATCATCAGACAATACATTGCAATAAGAATCTTGAGAACACACATACACATCAACCCTAAAGCCAAAAGAAAACAAGCAAACAAAGAAAAAAACTTTATAAGAGCCTCATGACAGCGATAAACGATCATATTTCAATAATCAGCCTGAATGTGAATGGACTAAATGTACTACTGAAAAGACACAGAATGACAAACTGGATAAGAAACCATGATCAAATTATTTGCTACATCCAGGAGCCTCATCTCACCACAAGGGATGCACACAGACTCAAAGTTAAAGGATGGGACTTGAGTTTCCAGGCAAATGAATCAAAAAAGAAAGCAGGAGTCATGATCTTAATATCAGACAAAACAACCTTTAAGCTATCAAAAATTTAAAAAGATACAAAAGGACACTACATAATGATAAAAGTTTCAATCTATCCACAAGAAATATGCATCTGAAACATATATGCACCCCACACAGGAGCACCGGCATTTATAAAGCAACTACTAAATAAACTAAAAAAAGATATTGATTGTAACACTATTATAGAAGGGGACTAGAATAAGATAGACAAGGGGGACTGCATCAAACTGATGAGCTTCTGCAAAGCAAAAGAAAACATCAAGAGAGCAGGGAGACAGCCCACAGACTGGGAAAATATATTTGATAAATCTATATCTGAAAAAGGCCTAACATCTAGGATCTACAAGGAACTCAAACACACTGAAAGGAAAACAACAAACAGTCCCATTAAAAAGTGGGCAAAAGACTTGAATAGACACATCTCAAAAGTAGATATATGGACAGCCAACAGACACAGGAAAATATTCTCAGCTTCACTACTTATCAGAGAAATACAAATCAAAACCACATTGAGATAACACCTAACCCCAGGAAGAATGGGCATCATTAATAAAACAAACAACAACAGATGTTGGTGAATTTGTGGAGAAAAAGTTTGCAGCTGGGAATGCAAACTAGTGCAACCTCTTTGGAAGACAGTGGGTGATTTCTTAAAGAACTAGTAATTGTCCTTCCATATGGCCTAGCAATTCTCCTATTGGGTATACCCGGAAGAACTCAAATTAGTCTACAAAAATGATACCTGCACACGTATGTTTGTTACAGCTCTATTCACAATAGTAAAAACATGTAACCAACCATGCTGTCCTTCTAAGCTAGACTGGATAAAAAATGTGGTACATATACACAATGGAATATTACGCAGCCATAAAGAAGGACAAACATGGACTTTGCGACAACTTGGATGGATTTAGAGTCTATCATACTTAGTGATCTATCACAGAACTAAAGGACAGAGTACAATATGTTTTCACTCATAAGCTGAACTTGAACAATTATTATAATTTTATAAAAAAGGAATTGACAGTAGAGGGAAACTGTTGGGGTTGGTGGTATTGACTGTTGAGGGAAACTGCTAGGGGAGTGAGGGGGATACCTCATCAACAAGGATACTTGCATAATCCATGTTTGTATGCCTAACCCTAATTGTACTCCACATCTTTATAATTAAAAAAAATATTAAAGTTCATGTTCCTTTTGCTTAATTACTTTACAAACAAGATTATTAACATATCCTATGGATTATTAAATGCCCAACTCCAGAGGTTAGACTCAAAACCTAACTTCCAATAACAGAAAAATTTTGAGTTTTTTTTCAGCCACGACATTAGAGAAACAACAGGGTACCAACATGGAGGACAGCAGGATCAGAGGGCCAAAAGAGGCATCCAAATTGACAGTCACCGAACTGACATTCACCAAATTGACAATTAGCAAAAAAATTCTAACTGCCCAGCAGATGCCAGATATGAACTAGCCTGCAATGGGAAAATGATATCCATTGCTATGGGTACATTCTCAGGGGTGGACACTAGAAGTGCAGTTGCCCCAAAGAGGCCTAAGGCTTCAGGAGCTTGCCCACTGTGCAGGCCAGAGAGCTGCCAGGGAGCAGGTGCACCATCTTTTGAAGGGAGAAGAGAACACCTGACTCAAAACAGTGACCACTGGGGAGACCTAAACTGTAACTTTCTCTTCAAAAGTTACTAAAGTTTAATTCAAATACCATTAATATCAGTTATACTAATGTGGAGCCAAGACACTACTCAGGAACCAGAACATGAGTCTCTTAATTGGTTATCACCAAAATAATTTTCTTCTATGTATAATAGAGAATAGGAGAAAGAGCCAAATTCAGTTAGCCTCTTGCGAGGTTTCTTTTACTTTTCAAGATCTTTGTACTATCACATTATCTAAATAAGTAGCTTTTACATTGGCCTGTAATCCTGTGTTATAACATTAAACATTTAAAACCTTTAACACTTAAACTTCTCAAAATGGAAAATTCACATTATCAAATTGGTCTCTTTAAGGTGGGGAAGAAACAAAAGTTGCAGGAACCACCCCTCCATCTGAACTGCCAGCAGACCAAGTCAATTGTTTTTGTAAACAACATCTAGTATGAAATGTAAAATGGTATTTAAGATCTCAATCAGCCACAGTGTTTCATAATCAGCTACAGTGCCTTTCAGTGCCAAATTGCTAACAACTTTAAAATCTCCCTCCAAGCACAAGAATTATTAATTCAACATAGGATGGATGACAAAAGGACTTTTTTTGTTTAAAGTATTACTAATTATTTTTGTTTAAGCAGAATAAAGCAACCTTTCTTAAGATAATATTTCCTTGTCAAGGCAAAAGGTCCAAACTTCCCCTCTTCCTACTCTTTCCATCAAAAGCAGATGAATGTTAATCTCCAGAGTGGAGGTATGCTACCTGAGATCTACCCTCTTTGGCATATAAATCATTATGAAGGTATATCAGGCCTATTATAAAAAACCAAAGGGACAGTTTTCTCTTGCCCATGTTACCTATTTTAAACTCTCTTGTTCATTGGTATTTCCTCCAGTTAAACTACAACCTACCTATGTTTCCAAACTAATGTCATTTTTTCCCTTCAGGCTATCTCAAAGTAGCTATATTTCCTTTTTAAAGTCATTATTAAACAAAACTCCTCATAATTGTCTGTAAATTCTTATCACAAAACCCCAAGAAACTTGAAGACAAGCAGTGAGAACATTCACATATTGACTAAATAATTCACTGGTGCAACAGTAAAACTCACTGGACTCCTGTAGGGGTGTCAAGTTCATTGGGGTAACTATTTTTATTTTTTTGAGTTGGAGTCTCACTGTCGCCCAGACTGCTGTGCTCTGGCGATCCTTCGCCTCAGCTTTCCAAGTAGCCGGAATTACAGGCATGCGCTACCATGCCTGGCTGATTTTTTGATTTATTGTAGAGATGAGGTCTCGCTGCCCAGGTGGGTCTCAAACCCGCGGGCTCAGGCAATCCACTCACTTCAGCCTCCCAAAGTCACAGGATTACAGGCTGAGCCACCGAGCCCGGCTGGGTAACTATTTATAAAGGCAATTTACCAGACATCAAAGCCTTGCTATGTCATGACATTTATTATAGTATTATTAAATACAGTAGTGTACACTATTGCACATTGCTTTGTGTACAGACACTAAAAATACTCTTAGCAACTCCATTGCCTTTTGTCCCTCCATTTCTTCCTCTTGCTTTGAACAGGCAGGGATGTCTCTACATCCCTATCCAACAGGAAGCAGTGACAGAAGACAGACCTTGGTCCCTGTTTTCAGATATATATAAGAATGTTTTAAAAGAACAAGAAGGGGAAGTGAAAGAGTGAAATGCCAAAAATGGAATATTTAATTAAAAAACACAGGCAAAGAGCAGCCATTTGAACACTGCTTAGCTTTATCATGTTTTTCTAGTAGCTCACTTTAATTTACCCTCTGGACATTAGCCAAGAACAGAACCATTTTCCCAGAGATAGCTCTTGATAGTATACAGCCCCCTTCCCCAAGCCTGCTTTGTACTATTTGTTTTTATTTTCCAAATGTGTCTTTTAGCCATAAAGGACCAGGATGACCTAGGCACATAAAGCAACCTTTTGTGACCTACATGACATGACAGTCCTCATTACATAAAGCAGCCCTTCACGACCTAGGTGACACAGGTCCCATAACCATGGCAACAATTATGTAATTAACCCACCCATCTGCCTGCCCCTGAGTGATGACGTAGAACAGACCACAACTAATCACCTTAACCACCTCCTCTCACACCAAAGGGAAAGTTTAAAAAGTATTCAACCTTAAGCAGCAGCTGCCATGCTTCTCTGTATGCTCTGGCCCCTTCCCAATCTGGAGGAGGCGGATATTCCCTTTTGCTTTTCCTCTCTTATCTACTTTCTGAATAAACCATATTTCCCAATCTAATTTTTTTGCATTTTACCCATGGCACCGGCTCAGCACTTTGGCCCACTGATCTAACATTTTTGGAGGTCTAACACTTGGTATTACTGCTTCATTAACTGCTCTTAAATTTTGAACTAACCTAAAGGAGTCATCTGGCTTCTGAATAGGGAATATGGGTATATTACCAGGTGACCAACAAGGAATCAACAAGCCAAGCTGTAAAAGTTGTCAATTAGAGGTTGTATACTTTGTCTTGCCTCAGGTTGTATAGGGTGTTTTCATGTATGGGGGTAGGCTATGTTCTTCTTTAATGTGAGAAGTACTGAAAAGTCAGTTTTTGCACTTCCAGGTACTCCCTAGCTCAAACTCCCAAACTTCTTCAGGAATAGTGATAGGCTTGGCCTGAGGTTGTACATATAAAATGAAAACTTTCTCTTCCCCATTGAGATGAAAAAAAATGCTATGCTTGAATAAGCTCATTGGATCCCATCCTAGTAACACAGTAGGGCATTCAGGAATAGCTACAAACCAAGAAGACACCATGATATTGTCAAATCTTCAATGTAAAAGGTAAGTGAAATGTTTGATTATTGGAATGTTGTCAACTCCAACTAGAGAGCAAGTGTCAGATGAAAGCGGTCCCACATGGGTGGTCAGGGTTGAATAAGACTCCCTTATGTCAGCGAAGAAATTAATTTGCATCCTAACCACCTCAATATTTACCTGGGAATCCTTTGGAGTGATGGGAAACTTGGTGCTGGATGTTGCAAAGGTCCTCAGGCCTCCTCAGTCAGTGGCCACCATTTCTGTGATAGGTGTTTTCCCTTCCCTTTTGAAGAGGGTACATTCACTCTTTCAGTGGACCTCTTGTCCACACAATGGACATGGTCCTGGAGAGTTTAGCCACTGGGAGAAATTATGCTTCAAGTGTCCAGGTTGACCACATTTGCAGCAGCCATTGTTATCATCCTTAGCAAATTTGTTCTTACAGGGTTTCTTCTGGGTGCCTGGAGGCTTGGCATTAATTGTGACCATCTGTAGGCTTGCTTGACTTTGGTGACTTTGGTCCCATTGCTGCCCATAATGTTTTTTTTAAATTTTCCTCAATATTTCTATTGCCAAAAACCTTAAAAGCTTCCTGTAACAATTAGAAGTCTGGCATTTATGGTCCTAAGTCTAGCTTCTGGAACTTTCTAAAGATGTATGGAGCTTACTGGCTGATAAATTAAGTACCTAAAAGGATATATTCTTCTGGCGAATTAGGGTCAAAGTTAGTATATTTTTTATAGCCTTGACTCACCTTCCCTGGAAATAAGCAAGATTTTCTTCTGGGCCCTGCATAATTTCCTTTAATTTTTCACAGTTAAGATGGTTGTAATACTTTTAAAATGTCTTCCTTAATCCACATAAAGTGGAGAGAATAGCATTACTATCACCCCAGGAAATTCCAAGGTAAGGGTTAAAGCCTGAGATTCCTTTCAAAATTGAGAGGAATCCTCTGAGAAGTTTCCTAGTTTGCACTAGATCTGTCAGGGAGAAAGGACATGCTCCCATATAATCCTTGCTTTTCCATTTGGAACCTCCCATAACAGATACATTTTTTAGAAGGGTGGAATACAGTTCCACTGCGGTGGTTCCTATGAGTCTGGGTTCTTCTGGAAGTAGAGGATAAATGAGCTTATAGGGTGGTGGGGAGTCAGTCAAGGCCGAATCAACAGGAGACCTCCAAGGTTGAGGATTTTTCTTCTCTCCTCTGCCCATGGCCCCCTGGTGTGTGCTAGAAGACAGCACCTGAGATAAGAGGAAATGGTCGAGCATGTCCTCCATTTTCTTCTTAGTTCTGTATTACTGAGCAGAATTTTCCTTGTAGAGTGCTGATATGAAACCATGAATGCCTGAACATAAGAAACTTCTGACGCTTTCTGTTTTTGTTTACAAAATAAATATAATTGCAATATGGTATCAAAACTAAGAATTTTGTTCTTACAAGCCTCACTATCTGCTTATTTATACTGAATTTCAACCTCAATAAAATATAGTATTAATTTTTTTAAACCGTCCAATTTGAACATTTTCCAGTTCTTTAAAGTTTGACCATGGAAAGCAGAATCAGCCAAGCAGAAGAAAGAATCTCAGAGCTCGAAGACCAAAACACAAAACTAACCCAAACTGTCAAAATCATAGAAAAGAGGCTCAAAAAGACAGAACAAAACCTGAAAGAGATGAATGATCACTTCAAGAGACCCAACCTAAGAGTAATTGGGCTTCCTGAGGCAGAGAGAGAAACAGAAGCCACACTGGAACAAACATTTCAAGAAATCATTCAAGAAAACTTCCCTCATCTCATCAAGGATGAAAAAATTCAAACACAAGAGATTCAGAGAACCCCTGCAAGACAACAAACGAGAAGACCAACTCCCAGACACATAATAATTTGCCTAAACAAAGTAGCCATAAAAGAAAAAATCCTAAAGGCAGCAAGAGAAAAAGGCCAGACTACCTATCAGGGAAAACCAATTAGAATAGCAGCAGATTTATCCACAGAAACCCTTCAGACTAGGAGAACCGGGAGCCCTATCTTCAAAGTTCTAAAAGAGAAACAATTTCAACCAACAATAACCTATCCAGCCAAATTAAATATCATTAGTGAGGGAGAATTGAAATCTTTTCCAGATATCCAATCCCTAAGAACCTATGCTGCCACCAGACCACCTCTACAAGAAATGCTTAAGAAAGTACTGAACACAGAAGAAAAAGAAAAAAGAACAGCATTCCTCACAAGAGTATAGGCAAAAGATTAAAAACACACATGAACCAACTCCAAAAGCCAAAGAAAGACAACAAACAGGAACAACTCTGTAAGAACGTTATGACAGGGATCAACTCTTGCATTTCAATTATTAGCCTAAATGTGAAAAGACTAAATGCACCACTGAAAAGACATATAATGGCAAAATGAATAAAATATCATCAGGCAACAATCTATTGCCTTCAAGAGACTCACCTCACTAGAAAGGACACCCACAGACTCAAAGTAAGAGGATGGGAAACAAACTTTCAGGCGAACGGAATACAAAAGAAAGAAGGAGTAGCGATCTTAATTTCAGACAAAATACCCCTCAAGCTATTAAAAATCAAAAAGGATATAGAAGGCCACTAAATAATGATAAAAGGCTCAATCCATCAACAAGAAATATTTATCTTAAACATATATGCACCCAACATAGGTACGCCAACTTTCATAAAGCAACTTCTAGGAAAACTAAAGAAAGATGTTGACTCTAACACCATTATAACTGGGGGACTTTAATACCCCACTCACAACCCTAGACAGATCATTAGGACAAAAAATCAGCAAGGAGATCTGGAAGCTCAATGTGACTTTGGACCAAATGAACTTAATTGATATGGAACACTCCATCCAAAGATCACAGAATACACATTCTACTAATCACCACATGGAATACATTCTAAGATCGACCACATACTCGGCCATAAATCAAGCATAAGCAAATTTAAAAGGTCCGAAATACTACCATGTAACTTCTCGGACCACAGTGGAATAAAAATAAACAAGGACACCAACAAAGTTCCCCCAAAACCCACAAAGACATGGACACTAATCAGCATGATGCTAAACAACTCCTGGGTCAATGATGAAATCAAAAGAGAAAGCAAAAGATACCTGGAAACAAATGAAAATGAGGAAACATCTTACCAAAATTTCTGGGATGCCCTGAAAGCTGTAGTAAGAGGGGAATTTATATCCCTACAAACACACATGAAGAAAATGGAAGGAACAGAAATTCACAAGCTAACAGGCCACTTAAAGAAGCTGGAAAAGCAAGACCACAAAAATCCTAATTTCAGCAGAAGAATCCAGATCACCAAAATAAAAGCCCAAATCCAGGACATAGAAGACAAAAAGATAATACAAAAAATCAATGAAACAAAAAGCTGGTTCTTCAAAAGGGTAAACAAGATCAATGGTCCCCTGCTACACTGACCAAGAAAAAACGAGAAAAAAACCAAATAAGCACAATCAGAAACACAAAAGATGAAGTCACATCTGACCCTGAAGAAATATAAAAGATCATTAGAGACTACTACATACACTTGTATGGAAACAAACTTGAAAACCTTAAGGAAATGGAGGATTTTCTGACATCACACAACCTACCTAGGTTGGAACAAGAAGAAATTGAGACCCTGAATAGACCAATAACAATCAAGGAAATCGACTACATAATAAGAAAACTTCCTACAAAAAAAAGCCCTGGTCCAGATGGCTTTCCAGCAGAATTCTACAAGACATTTAAGGAGGAGCTGATCCCAATCCTACTGAAGGTATTCCAGGCCATTGAAAAAGATGGAACTCTCCCCAAATCATTTTACAAAGCCAACATCACATTGATACCCAAGCCAGGTAAAGATCCAACAAAGAAAGAGAACTACAGGCCAATATCTTTGATGAACATAGATGTTAAAATTCTCAACAAGATCCTAGCACACCGAATTCAGCAATACATCTCAAAAATCATCCACCATGACCAAGTAGGCTTCACTCCTGGCATGCAAGGCTGGTTCAACATTCATAAAACCATAAATGTAATTAAATTCATCAACAGATGTCAAAACAAAAACCACATGATCATATCATTAAATGCAAAAAAAGCTTTTGATAAAATACAGCACCACTTCTTGATAAAAAGCCTTGAACATCTAGGCATACAGGGAACATACCTCAAAATAGTAAAAGCCATCTACAAGAAACCCACAGCCAGCACACTCCTAAATGGACAAAAATTGGAACCAATTCCCCTGAAAACTGGAACTAGAAAAGGATGCTCACTCTCTCCCCTCCTGTTCAAAATAGTATTGGAAGTCCTGGCTATAGCAATCAGAGAAGAGGAGGCAATCAGGAGTATCCAAATAGGAAAAGAGGAAGTCAAGTTATCTCTCTTTGCAGATGATATGATTGTGTACCTTGAAAACCCAAGAGAATCTGTCAAAAGCCTCCTTACATTGATAAAGGCCTTTGGCAAAGTCTCAGGATACAAAATTAATGCATTTCTCTACACCAATAATAAACAAACAGAAACCCAAATAAAAAAACAATTCCATTCACAATAGCCACAAAAAATGAAATACCTTGGCTTCTTCCTAACCACAGACGTGAAAGACCTTTACAATGAAAATTATAAAAAACTGCTCAAAGAAATCAAAGATGACACAAATGAGTGGAAAAATATCCCATGCTCATGGATTGGAAGAATCAACATTGTGAAGATGTCCATCTTACCTAAGACAATCTACAAATTCAATGCAATACCCATCAAATTACCAGCAACATCCTTCTCAGACCTGGAAAAAACAACACAGGAATTCATATGGAAACACAAACGTCCAAGAATAGCCAGAACACACCTCAGCAAAACAACAACAACAACAACAACAACAAAGCAGGTGGTATCACATTACCAGACTTCAAACTTTACTATAAAGATGCAATCATCAAAACAGTTTGGTATTGGTACAGGAACAGGCGTATAGTTCAATGGAATAGTATTGAGATTCCAGAAGCAAAACTTCAATTTCTCAAACAACCCATCTTCAACAAAGCCCCCACCACCTACCACTGGGGAGAGGAGAACCTATTCAGTAAATGGTGCTTGGAAAACTGGCTGATCACATGCAGAATATTGAAACAGGACCCCTATCTATCCCCATGCACACAGGTTAACTCCAAATGGATCAGAGACCTAAATGTAAAACCTGAAACCATAAGAACCTTAGAAAAGGAAGGAAATACTCTCATGGAAATCAGAAATGGCATCCAATTCCTGAACAAAACCTGAAACCCGCAGGTCATAAGAGAGAAGATAGACAAGTGGGACCTTATTAAACTGACAAGCTTCTGCAAAGCCAAAGAAACCATCAAGAGAGCAGGGAATCAACCTACAGACTGGGAAAAAGTATTTGCCAACTCCTGGTCTGACAAAGGCTTAACATCCTGGATCTACAAGGAACTCAAAGGTGCCAAAAAGAAAAAAACAAACAACCCCATTATAAAATGGGCAATAGATATGAACAGACACTTCACAAAAGAAGACAACCGAGCAGCCAGCAAACACATGAAGAAATGCTCAACCTCACTAATCATCAGGGAGATGCAAATCAAAACCACACTGAGATACCACCTAGCTCCAGTCAGAATGGCAATTATCAACAACTCAAAAAATAATGGCTGCTGGCGAGGGTGTGGTGAAAAGGGAACACTTCTACACTGTTGGTGGGACTGTAAACTAGTGCAACCTCTGTGGAAAGCAGTATGGCGACTCCTAAAAGCTCTAAAAATCGACCTTCCATATGACCCTGCAATCCCCCTACTGGGAATATACCCTGAAGACCTCAAATCACTCTATAAAAAAGATACCTGCACACGTATGTTTATCGCAGCATTGTTCACAATAGCAAGAACCTGGAAACAACCATGCTGCCCATCAAAAGAGGACTGGATTAAAAAAATGTGGGACATGTACATGATGGAATACTATGCAGCCATAAAAAAGAACAAAATCATGGATTTCGCAGCAACCTGGATGGAACTAGAGTCTATAATACTGAATGACCTCTCACAGAAACAAAGATCCGAGTATCACATGTTCTCACTCATATAATGGACCTTGAACATCCAATGTAATACTGTAAGAAAATGACTGATGGTACTGGGAAAATATGGGGGGGAGAGGGATGGGATTAACAGTCGCAAATATCTGTCTGGGGATGGGGAAACACCTCTTATCAACAGGGTGCTTGAATGAAACCTAATTGTACACTTAACCCTTAACTGTACCCCACAAAATCATAATAAAAAATAGTGATAAAAAAAAGAATCCACTAAAAATAAATAAATAAATAAATAAAGTTTGACCTAATAGAGTCTGAGGATATAAATTGAGTGTCATTCATTTTCTTATTTTCATCCTTCAAGGGAAAATTCTGAAACAAAAAATAAGGGCTATTATGAGTTTTGCCAGGCATTCGCGGGTCTCTAATGGCCCCCTGGGTTGAGTGTCCTTGGTGCCCTTGTAGGACTTTCCATGAGTGCCTTGTGATATGAGACCATGAACTAAATACTCTTGGCTGTACCTTTTTGCTTCTTGCTCATGAATAATTGTTTGCAGAAATGAGGTTTAATTGAAGGCTTTCCAACAGCGTCATTTGAAATGCTCTAATGCAGAAGATTTGGAGTGAAAAGACTGGATGGGTGGATCATCTCTGTGTTCAAGGTATTTTAAACATTTAAGATAATTACCTTTATTTAAATGGGCTGTTCCCACTCATTTTCAATTGTGAGCAGGCAGATTTGCTAGGATCTGCTATAGATCACAGAATTGTACTTTAAGAAGTGCTGGGTGATGCAGAAAAAAGATTGGCATGGGGCTTTTGGAGAAGGAGTCATGAAGTGTGGACAATCAAGTGGACCAGTTCCCATTCATTACCAGACCACATAAACAGCATCCAGCATCTAAGGCTTCCTCTGTTCAGCAGATGAATTTAACCAGGCAAAGTGAAGCAATCAGACTTCCTTTCCCCAAAAATGTTTTAGCAAACCGCACATAGTAAATAGTGGCGATATATGCAATGATATTTAAAAAGGGGGCTCATTATTTCCCAAAGTATTGCCAGGAGTAAGTTTTATGTCCCTTCAGCATATATGGTAAAGTTGTCAGATGTAAGCATTAAGTACAAACCTTAAAACAGCTTTCTGCACTAGCTTTTTCCCAGAATGTCTTCTTGAAAAGGTGAATTAGAATGGCATAGACAGTCTTTTGCTATAAGCAAGCAGGATCCCATAACAGAGAAATGGCTTAAAATAAATTATGGTCATATCTGAGACTCCCCTTTTTCCATGGTCTTTCTGATAGCACCATTCTATGTCAGTGGCTACACTTCTGTATGGCTGGGTAATTTATTAAATGAAACATAGCTAAAAAACAAAAAAACTCTCACAGATAATTGTGAGATCCCAACAGTTCCACAAGTACAGATAGTTCATTGTAATATATCTCAGGCAAAGTCAAAACTTTAGAGACAGCCGGGTGTGGTAGCTCACACCTGTAATTTCAGCACTTTGGGAGGCAGAGATGAGAGGGTTACTTAAGCCCAGGGGCTTGTGATCTGCCTGGGCAACATGCCCATCTCTACAATTAAAAAAAAATTAGCCTGGCTTGGTGGCATGCGACTGTAGTTCTTGGTACTTGGTATTTGGAAGGTTACTACTTGCTACTTGGCATTTGGAAGGTTGAGACAGAAGGACTGCCTGAGCCCAGCACGTCAAAGCTGTGGTGGCCATGTACATACCACTATACTCCAGCCTGGGCAACAGAGTGAGACCCGGACTCAAAATAATAAATAAGCACACTTAAAAAAATACAAAAACAAACAAACAAAAAATTAAAGAAGCAAACTTTAGAGACAAACTCACTTCCAAATAACCTGGCTGTCATCATTTGAAAATAAGAAAAATTTGACTGCTCAAAAGCTGGAGAAAATCTTTCATCTGCATCCTAGGTTGAAACCTCTTCCTCCTCTCTTCTAGCAGAAAAACAAGAGCAAAAAATAAAAGAGTGAAAAGGGGGGACTTCTGGTCACTACTTGGAATGAAGTTTGTCTTCTTCCATGAGCTCCGTGCCTTCTGCCAGGAAGGGACACCCCTGTCTCAATTCTGCACTGTGCAGGGATCAGGCTCCTTCCCACCTCCTCTAGTTTCCAGTCAGGGAGGGCCAGAGACCACGTTGGAGGGAGCAGAAACCTGAGGATAGGGAAGAGATTCCATAGGTGACCCCCAAAAGAACCAGGAGTAAAAGTGGAAGTAGAGATTGTGACTTTGCTCACCTATCCATGGGGTGACAGCGACTGCTCAGTTTTGAGTAAATCCCTGTTGTTTTTGTGATTTCCTGCACCCTCTATGTTACAACCTGTAATGTGGCCAGGTCCAGTGTGCCCAGTTGGTTGAGTGAAGGTTGTGCACCGATAAGAGAGATGTCTGAAAGCTTGCCCAGTTTTAATTTAGATCTACCTGCAAGAAACTCATCTGTCTATAGCTAAGTTACACTGGCTAGCCTGCCTCCGTTTTCATCCACCTATTTGTCTGTTCCTTCACCAGCATCATATTTTCATTGGTTGAGCTTTATGATAAGTCTTGGGATCTAGTTGTGTGAGTTCTCCAAGTTTGCTCTCCAGTGTCCTCTGTTCTAGCTTTAGAAAGTTTGTTGGGAGCCGGGCTCTGTGGCTCAGCCTGTAATCCCGCGCCTCTGGGAGGCTGAGGTGAAAAGATTACCTGAGCCCGTGGGTTTGAGACCTGCCTGGGCAGCGAGACCTCATCTCAACAATAAATTAAAAAAAAAAAATCGGCCGGGTGTGGTAGCGCATGCCTGTAATTCCGGCTACTTGGAAGGCTGAGGTGGAAGGATCGCCGGAGCCCAGCAGGTCGAGGCTGCGGTGACCGGGAGCGGCCACTGCACTCCAGACTGGGTGACAGAGTGAGACTCCAACTCAAAGAAAAAACAACAACAACGAAGCAAAAAACCAACCAACCAACCAAACAAAAGAAAGTTTGTTGGGAAGATGGAGATTACACTGAATGTATAGATCAAGTCTGAAGAATTTTCATCTTAACAATATTGAGTCTACCAATCCTGAACAAAGAATGTACCTGCATTTATTTACATTTTGTTTTAGTTCTTTAAATGTGCTCCTAGGCTTTATGAATGCATAGATGTATCTTTTATTAGATTTATATGCAAGGATTTAAATTTTGAGGGGTGCTATTGTAAATGGTATTGTGCTTTCGAAAGCTCATATTCCATGCCCAGAGCTCTGTGCCCCTGAGGACAACCCAGAAGACACTGCTGTCACCACAGGACACCTGGGATGTGTTAGTGCTCCATTTTCCTCAGGTCCCACATGGAGGTGCCCCTGTCTCCCAGGACCGGCAGGGCTGTGCCCCAAATTCTGTGTTCCTCAGGACTACTTGGAAGATGCCACTGTCACCACAGGACACCTGGAAGGCCTGTTCAGAGCTCCATGCCATAGAGGATCAGTTGTGAGACACCACTGTCACAAAAGGACACCTGGGATTTGCAGAACTCCATCCCCCTCAGGTCACTGTCATCACAAGACAACTGGAGTGTGTGCCTAGAGCTCCATCTACCTCAGATCCCATCTGGTGATGTTACTATCTCTGCAGGGGGCTGTGCCCAGAGTTTGGTCCTCTTTGGGTTACACCCAGGAGATGCCACTCGGGACATGCCCAAAGCTCCACACCCCCAGACCCACCTGGGAGATGATGCTGTCACAACAGGACACCTTGGGAGGTGTCCAGAGCTCCATCTCCCTCAGGACCACCACGAATGTCACAGTTTCTCAGACTTCCCTTGTTCCAATGACCTTGGCAGTGCTGAGGATGACCACTCAGGTATTGTGTTCAATGTCCCCCACTGTGGTGCACTTGGCACTTCTCTCATTATTAGACTGTGGTTATGGGCTTGGGGAAGCAGATCACTGGGGTGACGTGCTGATTTTGTCACTTCATGCTCTCAAGATAAATTGCCACTGCTTATGCTAACTTTGGTCACTTGACTGAGGTTGTGGTTTTAGGTTTCACAATGTGAAGTTACTACCCCCCATGCCCATATGATATCTAGTCTTTTGGAGGAAGTTGCTATGCACAGCCCACACTTAGGGAGTTGGGTGCTAATTCCACCTCCATGGTGACTGAGTGTCGACATCAGGTATTTGGAATTCTTGTATGCAAGAAATTTCTCTTCAACTCGTCTGTTTACTTAATTATTTGTAACAGTTTGGACTCCCAGAAAGTTACTTTAAGCTTTTGATTATTATCCATTTCTACAGTATTTTGTCTCTCTGAATTCATTCCCATGTCCATTGAGAGCTTTTTTCTTTGACTCCAGTTTTCTTTTTGACACCATTTTATCTTTTTTTTGAGTAGTTCCTTACTTTTTCATACTTCAAGATTAACCTGGCTCCTGTATTTACTGTCCCAGTTGTAGTATCAGTCATTTTCTCAAAGGGTCTCAATTCCTTTTATTAGGGAATCATGCTAAAAACTTATATTGGGCAACCAAATGTGCTCATTGTATCTTTGTCTTAACAGGTGACAATGCAAAGACTATCTAACCTACAGATAAACACATATTTACAAAGAATTCGAGGTGGAACCATCTGTGTGTTTATTAAGCTAAAAGTGAGTTTATACTCATATCTCAAATCACTGGACTCTGATACATATCATGGGGATCATTCTAGCCCTCTCTCCTTTGTTATCTGTAATCTCTCACTCCAACAAGTGGAAACCTGGCCTTGCCCTCTACCATTTATTTAATAAACTTTCCATTATTATGAACAGTGAATTCACTGTTAATCCAGATTACAGGCCGTGACTTAAATATATGTCTGGTCTCTGTGTCTAGTTTCTGGTACAGAGCTCCTAAAAACCCTTATAAATTCCTCAGTGATAGGGGTACCAAGAGTATCTTTTGTTTTAGTATTTGGTCTTTGATCCTAGTTAAGCATTCCTAAATGCGTTGGGATCTTCTGTGTGATAGGAATGTCTTTCATTCTAATAAGAACTCTTGGTGGGTTCATGAATGGCTTCTGAGTGGGAGATGGTCACTAGAAAGACCAAGCCATGAGACTTTCATAGTCATGCTCCATCTTCTGAGAGAAAAGGAACTGAAGATTGAATTAATAATTAATCACACCTACATGATGAAGCCTCCACCAAAATCCCTAAACGATGAGGTTCAGAGAGCTTCTAATTTGGTAAACACATCCATAAGCAGGGGGTGTGTGGCACACTTCAACTCCATGGGGATAGAGCTCCAGTACTTGGGTCACTTCTGGACCTTACCTCCTCATCTGGCTGTTCTTGGGTTTCCTTATCCTATCTATTACCTTGCATGGATGTATCTCACTTTGATTATGCATTCAGCTATTACAGGATATCCTGATTATTTAAGTTCTAACCATTATAAATAGAAGACCCACGAAAAATTACGTGTTGGCTTTTTGAACATAATTATATAAATACAGACAATTTAAAGGCTTAGTTGTTGGTTTGTAAGGTGATATCTGTTTAGCTTTGGGAAAAACTACCAAAACGTCTTCCAAAATGGCTATACTACTATGCACTCTAGCATCAACAAATGAGAGTTCCTATTGTTCTTTATCTTCCAGCAATTTGTACTGTCGGTTTAATGTTTTTTTTTTTTTTTGAGTTCATTAGGTGTGAAGTGTTATCTTGCAGCTATTTCAACTTGCAGTTTCCTAATGATATGTGATACGGAGGATACTTTTATGCAATTATTTTCCATTATTACATTTTATTTGGATAGACATCTGTTCATATATTTACCCATTTTCAATTTGGTTTTTAGGTTTCTTATTGCTGCTTTCTGAGAGTTAACAGTTTTTAAATTTTTTTCTTTCTTTCTTTTTATACATTCAATGGTTACCTTTGAATTTTTCTGCTACTCAACTAGAAATTTCAAGCACAACTTGATATGTGGCAATTTTTTTTTAAATCAATATTTTTTATTATGATGTTGTGGGGTACAGTTAAGGATTAGGTATACAAATATGCTTCATTTAGGCTCCCTTGTTGATAACAGGTGTCTCACCATCCCCAGACAAATGTTTACTACAATTAGTCCCATCCCCCTTCCCCTCCCCCATAGTTTCCAACCGCTGTCAGTCATTTTATTATGGTAGTGCGTTGGATGATCAAGGTTCACTATATGAGCGAGAACATGTGATACTCAGATATTTGTTTCTGTGAGAGGTCACTCAGTATTATAGACTCTAGTTCCAGCCAGGTTGTTGTGAAATTCATGATTTTGTTCTTTTTTATGGCTGCATAGTATTCCATCATGTGTATGCACCACATTGTAAAAATCCAGTCCTCTTTTGATGAACAACATGGTTGCTTCCAGGTTCTTGCTATTGTGGATAATGCTGCGATAAACATTCGTGCGCAAGTATCTTTTTTATAGAGTGATGTGAGTTCTTCAGGGTATATTCCCAGTAGGGGGATTGCAGGGTCATATGGGAGGTTGATGTTTAGAGCTTTTAGGAATTTCCATACTGCTTTCCACAGATGTTGCACTAGTTTACATTCCCACCAACAGTGTAGGAGTGTTCCCTTTTTGCCACACCCTCTCCAACAACTGTTATTTTTTGAGTTATGGATATTTGCCATTCGGACTGGAGTTGGGTGGTATCTCAGTGTGGTTTTGATTTGTATCTCCCTGATGATTAGTGAGGTTGAACATTTCTTCATGTGTTTGTTGACTGCTTGGATGTCTTCCTTTGTGAAGTGTCTGTTCATTTCTTTTGCCCATTTTATAATGGGGTTGTTTGTTTTTTTCTTTTCAGCACGTTTGAGTTCCTTGTAGATCCAGGATGTCAAGCCTTTGTCAGACCTGGAGTTGGAAAATACTTTTTCCCAGTCTGTAGGCTGATTCCCTGCTCTCTTGATGGTTTCTTTGGCTTTACAGAAGCTTGTCAGTTTAATGAGGTCCCACATGTCTATTTTAACCCTTATGGCCTGAGGGTTTTAGGTTTCGTTCAAGAATTGGATGCCAGTTACAATTTCCTTGAGGGTATGTCCTTCATTTTCTAAGGTTCTTATGGTTGGAGGTTTTACATTTAGATTTCTGATCCATTTGGAGTTAATTTTTGTATATGGGGATAGGTAGGGGTCCTGTTTCAATTTTCTGCATGTGGTCAACCAGTTTTCCCAGCACCATTTACTGAATAGCTTCTCCTTTTCCCAGTGGTAGGTGGTAGAGGCTTTGTTGAAGATGAGTTGATTGAGAAATTGAGGTTTTGCTTCTGGAATCTCAATTATATTCCATTGTTCTATATGCCTGTTCCTATACCAGTACCAAGCTGTTTTCATATTTGTAGCTTTATAGTAAAGATTGAAGTCTGGTAATGTGATACCACATGCTTTGTTTCTTTTTGCTGAGGATTGTTCTGGCTACTCTTGGTCGTTTGTGTTTCCATATAAATTCCTGTGTTGTTTTTTCTAGGTCTGAGAAGATTGTTGCTGGTGATTTGATAGGTATTGCATTGAATCTGTAGATTGCCTTCGGTAAGATGGACATCTTCCAATGTTGATTCTTCCAGTCCATGAGCATGGGATATTTTTCCACTTGTTCATGTCATCTTTGAGTTCTTTGAGCAGTGTTTTGTAGTTTTCATTGTAAAGGTCTTTCACGTCTCTGGTTAGGAATATGCCAAGATAATTCATTTTTTTGTGGCTATTGTGAATGGAACTGTGGTTTTTATTAGGGTTTCTGTTTGCTTATTATTGGTGTAAAGAAATGCCATTGTCTTTTGCACATTTATTTTGTATCCTGAGGCTTTGCTGAAGGCCTTTATCAGTGTAAGGAGATTTTTGACAGATTCTCTTGGTTTTTCAAGGTACACGATCATGTCATCTGCAAAGAGAGATAATTTGACTTCCTCTTTTCCTATTTGGATACCCCTGATTGCCTTCTCTTCTGTAATTGCTCTATCCAGGACTTCCAATACTATATTGAACAGGAGGGGTGAGAGTGGGCATTCTTGTCTTGTGCCAGTTTTCAGGGAAAATGCTTCCAATTTTTGTCCATTTAGGAGAATTCTGGCTGTGGGTTTCTCATAGATGGCTTTTACTACTTTGAGGTATGTTCCCTGTATGCCTAGATGTTTGAGAGTTATTATCAAGAAGGGGTGCTGGATTTTATCAAAAGCTTTATCTGCATCTAATGTTATAATCATGGGGCTTTTGTTTTGACATCTGTTGATGTATTTAATTACATTTATGATTTTATGAATGTTGAACCAGCCCTGCATCCCAGGGATAAAGTCTACTTGGTCATGATGGATGATTTTAGAGATGTATTGTTGAATCCAGTTTGCTAGGATCTTTTTGAGAATTTTAGCACCTATGTTCATCAAAGATATTGGCCTGTAGTTCTCTTTCTTTTTTGGACCTTTACCTGGCTTGGGTATCAATGTGATGTTAGCTTCGTAAAATGATTTGGGGAGGGTTCCATCTTTCTCAATAGCCTGAAATACCTTCAGTAGGATTGAAATCAGCTCCTCCTTAAATGTCTTGTAGAATTCTGTGTAAAGCCATTTGGTCCAGGGATTTTTTTGGTAGGTAGTTTTCTTATTACATAGTCAATTTCCTTGATTGTTATTGGTCTATTTATGTTCTCTATTTCTTCTTGTTTCAACCTAGACAGGTAGTGTGATGACAGAAAGTCCTCCATTTCCTTGAGGTTTTCAAGTTTGTTTCCATACAAGTGTACATAGTAGTCTCTGATGATCTTTCGTATTTCTTCAGGGTCAGATGTGACTTCATCTTTTGTGTTTCTGATTGTGCTTATTTGGGTTTTTTCTTTCTTTTTCTTGGTCAGTCTAACTAGGGGACCATCGATCTTGTTTATCCTTTTGAAGAACCAGTTTTCTGCTTCATTTATTTTTTGTATTATCTTTTTGACTTTTATGTCCTGGATTTGGGCTTTTATTTTGGTGATCTGGATTCTTCTGCTGAAATTAAGGTTTTTGTGGTCTGGGTTTTCCAGCTTCCCTGGGTGGTTTGTTAGGCTGTTAATTTGTGTTCCTTTCATTTTCTTCATATGTGTTTGTAAGGATATAAAATTCCCCTCTTACTACAGCTTTCAAGCATCCCAGAGATTTTGGTAAGATGTTTCTTCATTTTCATTTGTTTCCAGGTATCTTTTGATCTCTGTTTTGTTTTCATCATTGACCCAGGAGTTGTTTAGCATCATGCTGTTTAGTGTTCATGTCTTTGTGGGTTTTGGGGGGACCTTGTTGATGTTAATGTTTATTTTTATTCCACTGTGGTCTGAGAAGGTGCATGGTAAAATTTCGGTCCTTTGAAATTTGCTTATGCTTGATTTATGGACAATTATGTGGTCGATCTTAGAATACGTTCCATGCTGTGATGAGTAGAATGTGTATTCTGTTGTCTTCAGATGGAATGTTCTGTAGGTGTCTATTAAGTTCATTTGGTCAAGAGTCACATTGAGGTTTTGGATTTCGTTGCTGATTTTTTGTCTTGATGATCTGTCTAGAGTGGTGAGTGGGTGTTGAAGTCCCCAGTTATCAGGTGTTGGAGTCGATATCTTTTTTTAGTTTACCTGGAAACTGCTTTATGAGAGTTGGTGCTCCTATGTTGGGTGCATATATGTTTAAGACGGATATTTCTTGTTGATGGATTGAGCCTTTTATCATTATGTAGTGGCCTTCTGTATCTTTTTTGATTTTTAATAGCTTGAATAGTATTTTGTCTGAAATTAAGATCGTTACTCCTTCCTTTTATATTCTGTTAGCCTGAACGTTTGTTTCCCATCCTCTTACTTTGAGTCTGTGAGTGTCCTTTCTAGTGAGGTGAGTCTCTTGAAGGTAATAGATTGTTGCCTTATGATATTTTATCCATTTTGCCATTCTATGTATTTTCAGCGGTGCATTTAGTCCATTCACATTTTGGCTAATAATTGAAATGCAAGAGGTGATCCCTGTCACAAGATTCTTACAGAGTTGTTGTTCCTGTTGGTTTGTTGTTTTTCTTTGACTTTTGGAGTTGGTTCATGTGTGTTTTTAATCTTTTCCCTGCATTCTTGTGAAGAATGCTGTTTTTTTCCCCTTTTCTTCTGTGTTTAGTACTTTCTTAAGTGTTTCTTGTAGAGGTGGTCTGGTGGCAGCGCAGGTTCTTAGGGATTGGATATCTGGAAAAGATTTCAATTCTCCCTCACTAATGAAGCTTAGTTTGGCTGGGTAGGTTATTCTTGGTTGAAATTGTTTCTCTTTTAGAACTTTGAAGATAGGGCTCCAGGCTCTCCTGGCCTGAAGGGTTTCTGTGGATAAATCTGCTGCTATTCTAATTGGTTTTCCCTGGTAGATAGTCTTGCCTTTTTCTCTTGCTGCCTTTAGGACTTTTTCTTTTATAGCTACTTTGTTTAGGCGAATTATTATGTGTCTAGGAGTTGGTCTTCTCATTTGTTGTCTTGCAGGGGTTCTCTGAATTTCTTGTGATTGAATTTTTGCATCATTGGTGACATGAGGGATGTTTTCTTGAAAGATTTCATGAAATGCCCGTTCCAGTGTGACCTCGGACTCTCTCTCTGCCTCAGGAAGGTCAATTACTCTTAGATTGGGTCTCTTGAAGTAATCATTCATCTCCTGAAGGTTTTGTTCTGACTTTGTAAGCTTCTTTTCTATGTTTTTGACAGTTTGGGTTAGTTCTGTAATTTGGTCTTCAAGTTCTGAGATTCTTTCTTCTGCTTGGCTAATTCTGCTTTCCATGCTAATTAGTTTATTATTTATTTCCATCACAGTATTCTTTACTTCTGTTATTTCTGTCATCAGCTCCTTCCTATTTTTCTCTTGTCTCTCATCAATTTTTCTAATTCTCTCTATTAATGCCTTGGTATCTGGGTTTGTTGTTTGTGACCAGTCATTCTAGGGGCTCTTCATTGTTTGTGTTCTGAAGTCTGTTTTCTCAGTGTCTGACCTCCCAGGGATCTGTGCAAGCCCTGTGTTCTTCTTTTGGTTTTTCTTCATATGTGCAGATTTTCCCTCCCTACTTTTCCCTTCCTTCCACTTTTCCGTCTTTTAATTCTGTTATTCAGGGGTGGAGGTGTTTCCTTTACTTCTGTTTGTTCAATCTCCTATTCTTCCTAATATATTTCCTCTTTCTTTATTCAGTTCTGGAGTTGGACTTTTGGCTTGAGGGCAGTCCTTTTTGCAGTTTTGGAATTTAATTAAGGGGGTAGCTGTGATTCAAAATCTCTCTGCAGATCCTGGTGTTCACCAACTGCTGTATGGATAGTCTGAAATCCACTTCCCACTGCCTTGGAGTTTGTCCATGCAGTGGGGTTGTAGGTTTACTCCCTGAAAGCAAAATGAGGTTAACAGAGGGGAGAGAGGAGCAGGAAGTGGGGGGAGGGGACTGGAGAGAGAGAGGAGTGAGAGTGAAAGCAGTTGAGTGTACCAACTGGTAAGTGAAAAGAAACACAAAGATGGAAACATATATAAAGAAAAACAATAACCATGACTGAAAACTAACCAACAACCATATAAAAATCTAAAACATACAATGATGCTAACGTACACACTGATCAACCTCCTTATTCATATGCTATTCCTTTGTACAAAGATGAGATTTACAGAGAAATAAGAAAGAAAGTAAAAAAGCGGGAAAAAATAAAAGTAAAAATTTAAAAAAAGAAAGGGGGAAAGGGGTAGATTAAAGTCAGTAGACTAACAGAATCAGTCAAGCACACTCTGAGTCTTTTCCTTTAAGTCCAGTGTCCTTTCAGCTCTGATTTCTAGCTGTCTATGCAGGTTGGTAGAATTATTCGCAGTTATTGTCAGTTGTCCCTGACCTGCTGTGAAGAACAGTTCAGATATGGGCCCCCTGCCCAGTCTATCACTGAGATCTGGCTTTTTCCATTTTTAGAGGGATGAACCTCTGCCATTCCCGTTTTGATGTTATTACCTTGGTTCCCCAGCAGGTGGTGCTATCCCACGGCTACAGTCCAAAGAGGAGGGAGCCTGCTATGGATCCTCAATCTGCTGCAGTAACTTCACAGGGGGAGTTCCACAGGCCTTTCTCTTGTCTAGGGGCATGTTGTGGCAGCAGGGATCTCAGAAAATCTGACTTGCAGGGCTTCATGGTCTGAAGTCATGGGTTGGTTTAGGCATGAGCTGGGAATGACCACAGCGTTGACATCTGCGACTGCAGGAGCAGCCCCATTCGTCGCGATATCTGAGTAGCAACAGTGGGTGACGATGGCGGCTGAGCTCCCTGTGAAAAACAGGCTGTGGAAGATGGGGGCTGCAGCCTCTGGGAGAGAGCTAGGGTCCTTATGGGTGTTCTCTTTCGCAGAGGGTCTCACATACCATGCCGGCCCATCACCATCATGCCAGAAGTCTTCTCTTTTTTTATTATGGGATACAATTCAGGGTTGGCTGTACAAATATTCATTATACAGGTACCCTTGTTGATGAGTTGTGCCCCTCCCTCCCCTGGCAGTTTCCCTCAACTGCCAATCCCTTTCCTGTAGTATTGGGATAATTGTTCAAGGTCTGCTTATTAGTGGGAACATATGGTGCTCTGCTCTTTGTTCCTGTGATAGATTTTGTTTTATAAAAATCATGGTGTCTATATATTTTCCTTTGTGAATTTGCTTTTGGTGTTGTGTGTTAAAACTCAACACCAAATCCAACCTAGCATAAACTTCTGGAACTTTTATCATTTTGCATTTCAAGTTTAAGTGTGTGGGCCACTTTGAGTGACTTTCTGTATAGTTTTAGTTTGTGTCTACATTCATTTCATTCCGTATGGCTTCAAAGTAATTCTTCCTTGTGATCCGTGTGCTAGAAAAAAAAAAAAAACGGGCCGCGTTTCTGTTTGAATTTCTAAAATTATGGCCTTGAGAAATCTGAAAATGGACTGCCAGTGATTTCTCAGAAAAGCCAGGAGGGGGCGCACGACTGCTGTCGAACTGCGAGTGCCGCCAGCTGCCAGAGGATACACGAGCCTGTGCCTCTTCAAAACAAATTCCCTGGGGGCCCAAAGGGCTGCGCAGTGGAGAGCAGAAAAGCCCAAGAGGAGGATGGTCCCTCCAAAGCCAGGGGCACCCAGGCTACTTTTTCATCAGGGCTCCCTCAGGGGTCGTTGACTTGGCGCTGTGCAGGGGTGAGTGGGAGCTTCCTGTCCACGACCGAGGGCAGAGCTGGGAGTCCCCAGCGGGAGGGCGTCTTGGAGAGAAGCATGGCTACAGATCCCCACTCCTCGCTTGTGGCCCCTGGAGATGGTGCTCAGCCTCCCAGAAGGCACTGCCATGGCATCGGACCAAGGACCGAGGTTGAAGTGCGGGCCTCATGAGCCTCTGCTGCTAGCATAGTGTCCTCGAGTGACCTTTGGTGCAAGGGCCACGATATCCACCCAGAGGCTTCTAATACGAACGCGGTCATATCCACACGGGGGCCCCTGACACTGATGTCATAGGCACACATGGACCTCTGATACGGAGGTGATCACTTCCAAACATGGACTTTCTAATGCGAGTGTGAACGTCATCATATCCATGCAAGGGCCTCAATTGCTAATAAAGTAATATCCACACATGGGCCCCCGATACTAATGTAATAGTATCTGCACTTGGGCCTCTAATACCAGTCTAATATTATCCACAGGGGCCTCCGATACTAATGTGAAAATATCCATACGGTGGCCTCTAATATTAGTATAAGACTGTCCACACAGGTTGTCTAATAATCATGTAATAACATCTACCCAGTGGCCTCAATAGTAATATATTAATATCCACAGAGAACTTCTAATACTAAGATAAGGATATCCATACAGGGGCCTCCAATGCTCATGAAATAACGTGCACACAGTGCCATTGAATGCTGATATACTAATATCCACTCAGTGGCCTCTAATGACTTTCAGACTCTTTAAGGGCAACTGGTTTCCATCATGAACTGTGATATTATTGCTGCTTTCCTGGCATGATGTGAATACGGTTGTTTTAAAACAGAATCTACTTTCCGTTGATCTCATAAGAAATTTGGAATAGCAGTGCTAAGTACTCACTGTCTTTTCTCTCAGGTTCTCCAGTGGTTACTCCTGTACCAGGTTTGCAACTTCATACAAAATACCCCAGGGTATTTTACACGATGCAAGGATACTCTCCAAGGTAACCATCACCACCCCAAAATCAGGAAACCAAGGTGATTTCTACACGATAATCCAATCCACAGACTCACTTTACTTTTTCCTTCTGCCCCAACTGGGAGTGTGTCTTGTATTCTGATCCTGTTTTCTCTTTATGGAATTGTTCCTGACATTTTCCCTCATTTTCATGATCTTGACAGATTTGAAACGTGGTCATATTTGTCTGAACATTTGTTTTCAGTTCTTTGGAGTTGATATATCTAGGAATGGAATTGTTGAGTTAAATGATAATTGCATTTTTACCTCTTTCAAGAAATGCCAAACTATTTTGCACATAGAGGTTTAAGGACACCAGTTTCTCCACGTTCTTGTCAACTCATGCTATTTTTCATTGTTTTTAGTATAGCTATTCTAGTATGAGTTAAGGGGTATCTTTGTATCTTTAGTTTGCATTTTCATCATGACTAATGAATGATGTTAAGCATCTTTTTGTGTGCTCCTTGGCAAACTGTGTATTAAAGTCCTTTGTCAATTGTTAAATTGGATTGTTTGTATTTCTGATGATGAGCTGTAAAAGTTGTTTCTATATATTCTGGATAACAGACCCAAATTAGATATAAAATGTATAGTTTTTTTCTTCCATTTTGTGGATTGCTGTGACACAATAAGAAGTACTTTTGTGGTCTCTGTCCCAGTGGAATCCATGCAGTGATGTGTCTTTTGTATATTGATGAGATGACCGATGGATGGGGCCCCTGGACAGTCTCAGGAGGACTGGCTACAAAGGGAACCAACCCTGTGATCAGAGGTTGGAATTTTCAGACCCTCCCCCATGGCCACTGATTTAATGAATAATGCCAACGTCATGAAGTCTTCATAAAACCAAAAGACAGGGTTGGAGAGCTTCCGTGTTGCAGAATTTAGGGAAGAGGGAGGGATACCTGAAGAGGGCATGAGAGACTGTGCCCCTTTCACATATCTCTTACGTGCATCTCTTCATCTGGTTGTTTATTTATATTCTTAAAAATATCCTTTATGACGCACTGGCAAGAGTAAGTGCGGTACTCTTTTTTTGGTTTTGTGATCCACTCTAGTAAATTGATCAAATAAGGAGTTTTGGGGGGCCTCCAGTCTTTATCCAAGTTGGAGAGAAGGTTGAGTAACCTAGAACCTACTACTCAGATATGAGCTTTTAGCTGAGGGGTCTGATGCTACTTCCAGGTAGTGTGAGAATTGGATTCCACTATAGAACAGTTGCCTGGGGTTGGAGAATTTGTCCCTACAGGAAAAATCCCACACAGCTGGTCACAGAAGTTTTCTGTGTTGAGTTTTGACAGTTAGTGGGATAAAATAGTTAGGTGGTTTTCCCCAATCATAGCAATATAGTCTTTCAGCTTTTTAAAATCGATTCTCCTCATGCCTAAAAGTTTTTTTTATTTTGATGAAATTGTGCATCTATTTTTTCTTTTGTTGTGAGTGGTTTTTGGTGCCAGATCTAAGAAATCAGTGCTATATCCAAGTTGTAAAGATTTATCTTTATATTTTATTCTAGAGTTTTCTATTTTACCTCCTATGTTCAGGGCTTTGATCAATGTTGAGCTATTTTTTATATGTGGTGTGAGGTAAGGATGCAGTTCCATCTTCTTTCTTGTACATAGCCAGTGACCCAGTGCCAATTGTTGAAGGCATCACTCTTTCCAGTCTTTGTCAAAAATCAGTGGACTGCAGATATATGGTTTTACTTTTGGATTTACAATTCAATTCCATTGATTTTTCTGTTTATCCTTATGTTAGTTTCATGCAATTTTGATTATTGTTGCTTTATGGTAAGTGTGAACCTCCAAATTTGTTTTTCTTTTTCAGGATTGGTTTGATGATTCAGAGTTCTTTGAAATTCCATGTGAATGTTAGGGTCAACATTCCCATTTATACCCAAAGTCTTTGGGATTTTCATAGGAATCACATTGACTCTGTAGATTGCTTTGTATAGCATTGCCATCTCAAAAAATATTAAATCTTCCAATTCATTAATGTGATGTCTTTACAAAGTTTTATACACACAGTTGCTCCTACTTTGATGTTCCTCAAGGATGATGTCAGGACAATTTTCCCTTTAGGGGAGCCATCTCTTTCTTATCCAACAAATCAGGACTTGTCCTACCACTCTAGGTGGCAAGTGAGAAAAATTAGGACCATGTAGTTTTCCACTTCCAGGCTCAAGAGCACTGAAGGGAGACAAAACTAATTACAACTACAGCAAACTGCTTCAAAAGAGACCATGTGGGTAAGGTATTCCATACAATCCCATTCCTCTCCATTCCATTCAATTCCATTCCATTATGCTCCATTCCATCTCATTCCATTCCACACCATTCCATTCCATTCCACCCCTCTCCATTCCATTCCATTCCATTCCGTTCCTCTCCATTCCATTCCTCTGCAATCCATTCCATCCCATTCCCCTCCATTCTGTTCCATTCCATTCCATTCATTTCCATTCCAATGCTCTCCATTCCATTACTCTCCATTCCTTTCCATTCCATGCCATACCTCTCCATTCCTTTCCATTCCATTCCATTCCTCTCCATTCCTTTCCATTCCATTCCATTCTATTCCTCTCCAATCCTTTCCATTCCATTCCATTCAATTCTATTACATTCATCGCCATTCCGTTCCAAAATATTCCATTCCATTCCAGCCCATTCCATTCCACTCCATTGCATTCCTTTCCATTCCTCTCCATTCCATTTCTCTCCATTCCTCTATATTCCCTTCCTTTCCATTCCAATCCATTCCAATCCTTTCAATTCCATTTCTCTCCATTCCATTGCTCAGAATTCCTCTCCATTCCATTCCATTCCCTTCCATTCCATTCTGTTCCATTCCATTCCTTTACAATCCATTCCATTTTATTCCATTCCTGTTCATTCCATTCCATTCCATTCTGCTCCATTCCATTACAATCCCCTCCATTCGATTCCATTCGTCTCCTTTCCATTCATTCCATTCGATTCCATTCCATTCCTCTCCATTCCATTCCATTCCGCTCCATTCCATTTTCCTCCATTCCATTGCTTTCCAATCCTTTCCATTCCATTCACTTCTCCTCCATTGCATTTCATTCCTTTCCATTCCATTCCATTTCTTTCCATTCCATTCCATTCCTTTCCATTCCTCTCAATTCCATTCCATTACTATCCATTCCATCCCATTCCTTTCCTAGCATTCCATTCCATTCCATCCTTTTCCATTCCATTCCATTCCATTCCATCCCATCCCATTCCCTTCCATTCCATTCCATTCCCTTCCTCTCCATTCCATTCCTCTGCCATCTATTTCATTCAATTGCCTTCCATTGTGTTTCATTGCATTCCATTGCTCTCCATTTCGTTCCTCTCCATTCCATTCCATTCCTCTCCACTGCATTCCTTTCATTCCATTACTCTCCATTACATTACATTCCTTTCCTCACCATTCCATTCCTCTCCATTTCATTCCTTTTCATTCCATTACTCTCCATTCCATTCCTCACCATTCCATTCCATTCCATTCCTCTCCATTCCATTAATCTGCAATTCATTCCATTCCATTCCTCTCCATTCCATGTCTTTCCATTCCATTCCATACCATTCCTCTCCATTCCATTCCATTTTATTCCATTCCAGTCCTCTCCATTGCATTCCATTCCAATCAATTCCAATCGTCGCCATTCTATTCCATTCCATTTCATTCCATTCCTTTCTACTTCACTCCATGCCATTCCTCTCCATTCCATTCCATTTTATTCCATTCCAGTCCTCTCCATTGCCTTCCATTCCAATCAATTCCAATCATCGCCATTCCGTTCCATTCCATTTCATTCCATTCCTTTCCACTCCACTCCATTCCATTCCACTCCACTCTTTCCATTCAATTCCTCTATATTCCATTCAATTCCATTCCAATCCATTCCATTCCATTCCACTCCCTTCCATTTCTCTCCATTCCATTCCTCTTAATTCCTCTCTATTACATTCCTTTCCATTCCTTTCCTCTCATTCCAGTCTATTCCATTCCAACTACTCCATTCCATTCTAATCCATTCCTTTCCATTCGATTGCACTCCTCTCCTCTCCATTACATTTAAATCCATTCCCTTCCATTCCATTCCTCTCCACTCCATTACATTCCAATCCACTCCACTCCATTACATTCCACTCCATTCCATTCCATTCCATTCCATTCCATTCCATTCCACTACACTCCAATCCATTCCAATCCACTCCATTCCATTCCATTCCATACCTCTCCATCCCTTTCATTCTATTACATTCCATTCCATTCCTCTCCGTTCCATTCCTTTCCATTCCATTCAATTCCACTGCATTACGCTCAGTTCCATTCCACTCAATTCCATTACATTCCACCCAATTCCATTCCATTCCAATAGATTCCATACTATTCCATTCCATTCAATTCCATTCCTCTCCATTCCACTCCTCTCCATTCCATTCCTCTCCATTCCATACTATTCCATTCCATTTTATTCCTGTCCATTCCACTCCCCTGCATTCCTCTCCATTCCATTCCATTGCATTCCTCTCCATTTCATTCCTCTCCATTCCTCTCAATTCTATTCTTTTCAATTCCATTCCATTTCTATCCATTCCATTTCATTCCTTTCCATTCCATTTCACTGCACTCCATTCCATTCCACTCCAATCCAATCCATTGCATTTCTCTTCATTCCATTCCTCTCCTTTTCTCTCCATTCCATTCCTCTCCATTCCTATCCATTCCTTTCCATTCTATTCCATTCCATTCCATTCCTCTCCATTCAACCCCATTCCATTCCATTCCTTGACATTCCGATCTAATCCATTCTGCTCCATTTCATTCAATATTATTACAATCATCACAATTCCGTTCCATAACATTCCTTTCCATTCCACTCCACTCCATTCCATTCAATTCCACTACACTCTATTCCACTCCACTACATTGCATTCCATTCAATTCCGCTCCATTCCTCTCTATTCCATTTCTCTTCATTTCTTTATATTCCATTCCATTCCATTCCAATCCATTAAAATCCATTCCATTCCTCTTCATTCCATTCCTCAGAATTCCATTCCTCAGAATTCCTCACCATTCCATTCCATTCCCTTCCATTGCATTCCGTTCCATTCCATTCCTTTGCAATCTATTCCTTTGTATTCCATTCCGCTCCATTCCATTCCATTCCTCTCCATTCCATATCTTTTCATTTCTTTCATTCCATTCCATTCCATTCCTCTCCATTCAAATCCATTCCGTTCCATTCCTCTCCATCCCATTTTTCTCCATTCCAGTCCATTCCATTCAGTTCCTCTCCACTCCATTTCATTCCTTTCCTTTCCATTCCACTTCATTCCATTCCACTACACTCCATTCCACTCCACTACATTGCATTCCATTCAATTCCACTACATTCCTCTCTATTCTATTTCTCTCCATTTCTTTATATTCCATTCAATTCCATTCCAATCCATT